>NC_079214.1:69939937-70054937 GCF_029633865.1 Lampris incognitus
AACCCTGCAGTGCCTTTTACCAGATACACCGACTGTATGGAGAAAAGCCAGCAGCAGTGGTACTGGGTCTTAGACTGGTCACGATGCCACAGGTACTCTTTGGGAGGTTTAGGTGTGTTGCAATGGGTAAGACTCCAGGAAGGGCTCCCCACTAGTTTTTCCACAGTTTTGGTTCTGCTGGCCACAAGCCAATGATTTCGTTTCAAAATAAACTAGCAAGGGGATCTTCTTAAAGTCTTGTCCTCTACAGGGATTCTACATAATCGATGTTTTGCAGAAACTGTATCTCACAGATGTCGACTTTTCAAATGCAGAGTTGAGTATTTTGCAGCAGGATTGGGACTGAGCCGCTGACATGAGTACAAATACAAACAAAAGCGGTCTGAGATTGGCAAGAAAACCGTTATGCAAAACACTGATAATATCAGTGATAACAGACAACTTTATGGTTCATTTTTCATTTTATGCTCGACTGGTGATAGTGGAGTGAGTGGAGTTTTCTGTGGAAGGAACATAAACCACAAGACCCATTCCTTACATATAAACAGTGGAATAGGTCCTGATAGAATGTGTAGTATACATACTTCTATACTATGTTTATTATTGGAATGTTCTTTAAAATACACATTACAATCTAATCAATTGTTTTTTTTTCAGGAGAGTTTGTGTAAAGTTTGAATTTTGGCAGTGAGTGAGAAACCTTGCAGTATGCTACTCCAGAAAAGATGACATCTATTTGCTTTTAAAAGCAATGTTATCAAGTACAAAATAATTTTATTAGGAGTATTTTATTAAGCACTTTGGGTGACTAGAAAAGCGCTATATAAATGTAACGATGATGATCATGATCATCATTATTACTATTATTATTATTATCTATGGTTGGGTAAAATTTCAGCTCAGTTGAACAACCAAGCAACATACTGGGATTTCACAATCAATTTTAAAGAAAGAAATTCAAAGCTATTGAAAGTACCCTATATAATCTGATTACATATACAATTATTCTTAAAAACAACTGCAATACCCCCACCACGACCAGTGAGCCTAGGGAGATTGAGGCTCTGGTAATTGTGAGGACAGAACTCTATTAGAGGGCAGCAGTCCCCGGTTTTAAGCCAGGTCTCAGTTCAAACTAAGAAATCCAGATTGTGAGATAAAATGAGATTGTTTAACAGACATCGTATGTTACACAACATAAACACTGTTGGAGTGAAAGGCTTGACTGAGAGTGAACTCTTGAAATGTAATTAAATTAAATTGAGTTTTCTTTGTTAATCGCCTTGGTGAAATTCAGTTACTGCAAATTAACCCATCCGAGCTGTGATCTGTGTAGAGCAGTGGGCTGCTGCCTTCCTGCTGCGCCCGGGGACCAACTCCAGTTCTCTCCCCATTGCCTTGGTCAGGGGGCACAGACAGGGGTATAAACCCTGACATGCATGTTTCTTTTGATGGTGGGGGGAAACCAAGAGCACTCAGAGAAAACCCCACCGCAGACATGGGGAGAACATGCAAACTCCACACAGAGGACGACCTGGGATGACCCCCAAGGTTTGACAACCCCGGAGTTCAAACTCAGGACCTTCATGCTGTGAGGCAGCAGTGCTAACCACTGGGTCACTGTGCTCTTGATGGAGCTCTGAGGAAGGTTTTTTGTATTAAGCGCAGACTGACAGTGTTTGACATGTTTTGGTGGTATATTTTTAATTATGACAGGGAGAGGACTATCCTGTCTTACCAAATTCATATCTATACAATGAGTCACTGATCGTCCCTGTTATAACAGCTTTTGAGACTATTTCTCTTGATACTTTGACTAAGTTCATGTCAGCTTCTAAACCAACTGCTGGCCTACTTGACCCCTTACCAGCAAAACTTTTTCAAGACCTCTGGCCTTTTCTGGGACCTACAATGCTAGACATTGTTAATTTATCACTTACTACTGGTATTGTTCCCAGCAGTTTTAAGACAGCTGTGGTTAAACCTTTACTTAAAAAAACCTCATCTCGATCCAGGGTCTCTTAATAACTATCGACCAGTCTCTAATCTTCAGTTCTTTCCTAAAGTACTAGAGAGTTGTGTATCAACAACTTTCGACCCATATAGAAGAAAACCATCTATATGAACCTTTTCAATCAGCTTTCAGGCCCTGTCACTCCACTGAAACTGCTCTGACCAGAGTGGTGAATGATCTTTTACTGGCTATGGACTCAGATTTCACCTTTGCACTTCTACTACTGGACCTCAGTGCAGCCTTTGACACTACTGATCACTGTATACTATGAAGACAGAATAAATTATAATTCTGGTGTGTCTGGCTTAGCTCTCTCTTTGGCTTAAATCCTACTTATCTGGAAGAACAAATTGTGTCTGTTATAGTAATAGTACATAAAAATTCTCTGACGTTAAATATGGTGTACCTCACGGCTCAGTTCTTGGCCCTCTACTTTTCTCTCTTTATATTTCACCTCTTTGCCAAATTATACGCAGTGATGGAATACATTTCCATTGCTATGCTGATTATACTCAGCTGTATGTGCCTATAAGGGCTGATGATCATACTCAAATGACTAACTTAGAGGCCTGCTTGGCTACTGCGAAAAACTGGATGTCACTTAACTTTCTGCTTTTAATTTTGGATAAAATCAAGATGCTGGTCATTGGCCCTGTGAGACACAGACACCAATTTAATCAAGTAACTCATCAGCTGCTAATGTGATGACATTAGCAGCTGATGAGTGTGCGACCCACGAAACAGGCCTGTACTGCCATGTATTAAAACTTTTTTCTGCATCTGTATTGATATATATATATATATATATATATATATATATATATATATATATATATATATATATATATATATATATATATATATATATTATTTTTACTTGATAATGCTGGTCACTTGGCCTGGGTCCTGGGCTGTTCCGGTTGCATCTGGACACCGCTTGGCACCCTCCTCAATTTGATAAGTCCATTATAATTCTGTTTATCCTCTTTCAATGTTGTATTGTGTAAAATTGAGTAACAAAAACATTAATTGCACGTTGTCTGTCTTGGGAGAGAGATCATCCTATGTTGCTCTCCCTGAGGTTTCTTCATATTTTTTTTCTCCCTGTTAAAGGTTTTTTTTTTTAGGGAGTTGTTCCTTATCTGATGAGAGGGTCTAAGGACAGGATGTTGTGTTGCTGTAAAGCCCACTGAGGCAAATTGTAATTTGTGATATTGGGCTATACAAATAAAACTGACTTGACTTGACTTGACTAGGCTCAGCCAGAGAAATAGAGGGCTGTATCCTGTCAGAGGGAGAGCTAGAGGGACACATGATCGATACAGAGTTTGATGCATGATCTCTGCATTCAGCTAAATGTCAGACTGAAATAGCTATACAATGGATGAGGTTATATGTCAGTTGCTTAACCCCCTCGCCGTTTGGGTGAATACCATCTTTTTTGTAAAAGCCCATCCTGTCCCAGAATGAGTCAGAGTTGTTAATGAAACCATGGCATGTAGCAGTACAGAAATTCATTAACCAGGACAGCAAACTGAAGAGGCAGCTAAAGTGCTAAAAGCCCTTACCTAGGGATGGAATGGGGCCAGACAGGATACAATTTTTGCCCAGGCTCTCTAAAGTTAGAGTGAGGAACTCAAAGTCAGACTGTAGCTTTAATGATTGCCTAGACATGACATCATTGGTTCCAACATGCAACAGTGTGGACAGTTGGATGGCAATCAAGTATGGCTGAAATGTGTATAGAGACATCGAAAACTTTACATCCAGAGGAACTGTAAGTTATGCTACCAGAGAGCTTAATGAACCTGGAGATGGAATTGCCAATCACAAGGATTTTAGGTTGACCGTTGAGGCATCCTCCATCGCAGATCATCAGCTTTCAATGATGAAGATCATCGGTGTCAGCCGCCACACCCCGCCGCAGTAGGGACCTCGGTGGTAGTGGTGGAGGGAGAGGGTAGTTGGACAATTGAAGGCCGGAGGGGATGACGGTGTAGAGTTGATGAGCTTGACTAGTGATCACTTGGACTTGGGGAAGTAAAGTGGAGAGGGTGTTGGGTGTTGCAGGACATTTCCTAGTCAGTTGTGTAGCTCTATTGTCATTATCAGCCAACGGGGGTAACCGGCTGGGTTATATTGTCAGCAAGCTGTGTCAACGGAGAGAATGAGTTTACCAGGGGGAAATGAAAGTGAAAGATCAAATGGGGGGACAGACATGTGTCTCTTTCCATTTACCACTGAGGACCAGATGCCAGAGGTAACCACACCGTCAACAAGCCCTCCAAGCTCCTCTGGGTGGGACAAGTAACACAACAGTACACGTGTGCAGAACAAAATATCCTTTCCCCCCAGTCCACTGTAGTGCAACACGAAGAGAAAAACACATATCTACAAACTACAATTTCAAAAAAACCTCAAGAACAAACACACTAACACACATACCTAAACTAACACACATATCTAAACTAACACACATATCCAAACTAACACACATATCTAAACTAACACACATATCTAAACTAACACACATATCTAAACTAACACACATATCCACACTAACACACATATCCAAACTAACACACATATCCAAACTAAAACACACATATCCAAACTAACACACACATATCTAAACTAACACACATATCCAAACTAACACACATATCTAAACTAACACACATATCCAAACTAACACACATATCTAAACTAACACACATATCCAAACTAAGACACATATCTAAACTAAGACACATATCTAAACTAACAAACATATCCACACTAACACACATATCCACACTAACACACATATCCAAACTAACACACATATCCACACTAACACACATATCCAAACTAACACACATATCCACACTAACACACATATCCACACTAACACACATATCCAAACTAACACACATATCCACACTAACACACATATCCAAACTAACACACATATCCACACTAACACACATATCCACACTAACACACATATCCAAACTAACACACATATCCACACTAACACACATATCCAAACTAACACACATATCCAAACTAACACACATATCCACACTAACACACATATCCAAACTAACAAACTTATCCAAACTAACACACCATATCTAAACTAACACACATATCCACACTAACACACTTACCTACAATAACACACATATCCAAACTAACACACATATCCCAAACTAACACACATATCTAAACTAACACACATATCCACACTAACGAACATATCCACACTAACACACATATCCGAACTAACACACATATCTAAAATAACACACATATCCGAACTAACACACATATCTAAACTAACACACATATCCAAACTAACAAACATATCTAAACTAACACACATATCCAAACTAACACACATATCCAAACTAACACACATATCCAAACTAACACACATATCCAAACTAACACACATACCCAAACTAACATACATATCCAAACTAACACACTTATCTAAACTAACACACATATCCAAACTAACACACATATCCAAACTAACACACATACCCAAACTAACACACATATCCATACTAACACACATATCTAAACTAACACACATATCTAAACTAACACACATATCCAAACTAACACACATATCCACACTAACACACATATCCAAACTAACACACATATCCAAACTAACACACATATCTAAACTAACACACATATCCACACTAACACACTTACCTACACTAACACACATATCCAAACTAACACACATATCCAAACTAACACACATATCTAAACTAACACACATATCCACACTAACGAACATATCCACACTAACACACATATCCGAACTAACACACATATCTAAAATAAACACACATATCTAAACTAACACACATATCTAACTAACACACATATCCAAACTAACAAACATATCTAAACTAACCCACATATCCAAACTAACACACATATCCAAACTAACACACATATCCAAACTAACACACATATCTAAACTAACACACATATCTAAACTAACACACATATCTAAACTAACACACATATCCACACTAACACACATATCTAAAATAACACACATAGCTAAACTAACACACATATCTAAACTAACACACATATCCAAACTAACACACATATCCAAACTAACACACATATCCAAACTAAGACACATATCTAAACTAACACACATATCCACACTAACACACATATCCAAACTAAGACACATATCTAAACTAACACACCTATCTAAAATAACACATATATATCTAAACTACACACATATCCAAACTAACACACATATCCAAACTAACACACATATCCAAACTAACACACATATCCAAACTAACACACCTATCTAAAATAACACATATATCTAAACTAACACACATATCCAAACTAACACACATATCCAAACTAACACACATATCTAAACTAACACACATATCCAAACTAACACACATATCTAAAATAACACACATATCTAAACTAACACACATATCTGAACTAACACACATATCCGAACTAACACACATATCCGAACTAACACACATATCTAAAATAACACACATATCCAAACTAACACACATATCTAAACTAAAACACATATCCACACTAACGAACATATCCACACTAACACACATATCCGAACTAACACACATATCTAAAATAACACACATATCCAAACTAACACACATATCTAAACTAACACACATATCTAAACTAACACACATATCCACACTAACACACATATCTAAACTAACACACATATCCAAACTAACACACTTATCTAAACCAACACACATATCCAAACTAACACACATATCCAAACTAACACACATATCCAAACTAACACACATATCCAAACTAAGACACATATCTAAACTAACACACATATCTAAACTAACACACATATCTACACTAACACACATATCCACACTAACACACCTATCTAAAATAACACACATATCTAAACTAACACACATATCTAAACTAACACACATATCCAAACTAACACACATATCCAAACTAACACACATATCCAAACTAAGACACATATCTAAACTAACACACATATCTAAACTAACACACATATCCAAACTAAGACACATATCTAAACTAACACACATATCCAAACTAACACACATATCCACACTAACACACATATCCACACTAACACATATATCCACACTAACACACATATCCAAATTAACACACATATCTAAACTAACACACATATCCAAACTAACACACATATCCAAACTAACACACATATCTAAACTAACACACATATCCACACTAACACACATATCTAAACTAACACACATATCTAAACTAACACACATATCTAAACTAACACACATATCTAAACTAACACACATCCAAACTAACACACATATCTAAAATAACACACGTATCTAAACTAACACACATATCCAAACTAACACACATATCTAAACTAACACACATATCCACACTAACGAACATATCCACACTAACACACATATCCGAACTAACACAAATATCTAAAATAACACACATATCTAAACTAACACACATATCTAAACTAACACACATATCCAAACTAACACACATATCTAAACTAACACACATATCCAAACTAACACACATATCTAAACTAACACACATATCCAAACTAACACACATATCTAAACTAACACACATATCCAAACTAACACACATATCCAAACTAACACACATATCCACACTAACACACATATCCAAACTAACACACATATCCAAACTAACACACATATCCACACTAACACACATATCCAAACTAACAAACTTATCCAAACTAACACACATATCTAAACTAACACACATATCCACACTAACACACATATCCAAACTAACAAACTTATCCAAACTAACACACATACCCAAACTAACACACATATCCATACTAACACACATATCTAAACTAACACACATATCTAAACTAACACACATATCCAAACTAACACACATATCCACACTAACACACATATCCAAACTAACACACATATCCAAACTAACACACATATCTAAACTAACACACATATCCACACTAACACACTTACCTACACTAACACACATATCCAAACTAACACACATATCCAAACTAACACACATATCTAAACTAACACACATATCCACACTAACGAACATATCCACACTAACACACATATCCGAACTAACACACATATCTAAAATAACACACATATCTAAACTAACACACATATCTAAACTAACACACATATCCAAACTAACAAACATATCTAAACTAACACACATATCCAAACTAACACACATATCCAAACTAACACACATATCCAAACTAACACACATATCTAAACTAACACACATATCTAAACTAACACACATATCTAAACTAACACACATATCCACACTAACACACATATCTAAAATAACACACATAGCTAAACTAACACACATATCTAAACTAACACACATATCCAAACTAACACACATATCCAAACTAACACACATATCCAAACTAAGACACATATCTAAACTAACACACATATCCACACTAACACACATATCCAAACTAAGACACATATCTAAACTAACACACCTATCTAAAATAACACATATATATCTAAACTAACACACATATCCAAACTAACACACATATCCAAACTAACACACATATCCAAACTAACACACATATCCAAACTAACACACCTATCTAAAATAACACATATATCTAAACTAACACACATATCCAAACTAACACACATATCCAAACTAACACACATATCTAAACTAACACACATATCCAAACTAACACACATATCTAAAATAACACACATATCTAAACTAACACACATATCTGAACTAACACACATATCCGAACTAACACACATATCCGAACTAACACACATATCTAAAATAACACACATATCCAAACTAACACACATATCTAAACTAAAACACATATCCACACTAACGAACATATCCACACTAACACACATATCCGAACTAACACACATATCTAAAATAACACACATATCCAAACTAACACACATATCTAAACTAACACACATATCTAAACTAACACACATATCCACACTAACACACATATCTAAACTAACACACATATCCAAACTAACACACATATCTAAACCAACACACATATCCAAACTAACACACATATCCAAACTAACACACATATCCAAACTAACACACATATCCAAACTAAGACACATATCTAAACTAACACACATATCTAAACTAACACACATATCTACACTAACACACATATCCACACTAACACACCTATCTAAAATAACACACATATCTAAACTAACACACATATCTAAACTAACACACATATCCAAACTAACACACATATCCAAACTAACACACATATCCAAACTAAGACACATATCTAAACTAACACACATATCTAAACTAACACACATATCCAAACTAAGACACATATCTAAACTAACACACATATCCAAACTAACACACATATCCACACTAACACACATATCCACACTAACACATATATCCACACTAACACACATATCCAAATTAACACACATATCTAAACTAACACACATATCCAAACTAACACACATATCCAAACTAACACACATATCTAAACTAACACACATATCCACACTAACACACATATCTAAACTAACACACATATCTAAACTAACACACATATCTAAACTAACACACATATCTAAACTAACACACATCCAAACTAACACACATATCTAAAATAACACACGTATCTAAACTAACACACATATCCAAACTAACACACATATCTAAACTAACACACATATCCACACTAACGAACATATCCACACTAACACACATATCCGAACTAACACAAATATCTAAAATAACACACATATCTAAACTAACACACATATCTAAACTAACACACATATCCAAACTAACACACATATCTAAACTAACACACATATCCAAACTAACACACATATCTAAACTAACACACATATCCAAACTAACACACATATCTAAACTAACACACATATCCAAACTAACACACATATCCAAACTAACACACATATCCACACTAACACACATATCCAAACTAACACACATATCCAAACTAACACACATATCCACACTAACACACATATCCAAACTAACAAACTTATCCAAACTAACACACATATCTAAACTAACACACATATCCACACTAACACACTTACCTACAATAACACACATATCCAAACTAACACACATATCCAAACTAACACACATATCTAAACTAACACACATATCCACACTAACGAACATATCCACACTAACACACATATCCGAACTAACACACATATCTAAACTAACACACATATCTAAACTAACACACATATCCAAACTAACAAACATATCTAAACTAACACACATATCCAAACTAACACACATATCCAAACTAACACACATATCCAAACTAACACACATATCCAAACTAACACACATACCCAAACTAACATACATATCCAAACTAACACACTTATCTAAACTAACACACATATCCAAACTAACACACATATCCAAACTAACACACATACCCAAACTAACACACATATCCATACTAACACACATATCTAAACTAACACACATATCTAAACTAACACACATATCCAAACTAACACACATATCCACACTAACACACATATCCAAACTAACACACATATCCAAACTAACACACATATCTAAACTAACACACATATCCACACTAACACACTTACCTACACTAACACACATATCCAAACTAACACACATATCCAAACTAACACACATATCTAAACTAACACACATATCCACACTAACGAACATATCCACACTAACACACATATCCGAACTAACACACATATCTAAAATAACACACATATCTAAACTAACATACATATCTAAACTAACACACATATCCAAACTAACAAACATATCTAAACTAACACACATATCCAAACTAACACACATATCCAAACTAACACACATATCCAAACTAACACACATATCTAAACTAACACACATATCTAAACTAACACACATATCTAAACTAACACACTTATCCACACTAACACACATATCTAAAATAACACACATAGCTAAACTAACACACATATCTAAACTAACACACATATCCAAACTAACACACATATCCAAACTAACACACATATCCAAACTAAGACACATATCTAAACTAACACACATATCCACACTAACACACATATCCAAACTAAGACACATATCTAAACTAACACACCTATCTAAAATAACACATATATATCTAAACTAACACACATATCCAAACTAACACACATATCCAAACTAACACACATATCCAAACTAACACACATATCCAAACTATCACACCTATCTAAAATAACACATATATCTAAACTAACACACATATCCAAACTAACACACATATCCAAACTAACACACATATCTAAACTAACACACATATCCAAACTAACACACATATCTAAAATAACACACATATCTAAACTAACACACATATCTGAACTAACACACATATCCGAACTAACTAACATATCCGAACTAACACACATATCTAAAATAACACACATATCCAAACTAACACACATATCTAAACTAAAACACATATCCACACTAACGAACATATCCACACTAACACACATATCCGAACTAACACACATATCTAAAATAACACACATATCCAAACTAACACACATATCTAAACTAACACACATATCTAAACTAACACACATATCCACACTAACACACATATCTAAACTAACACACATATCCAAACTAACACACATATCTAAACCAACACACATATCCAAACTAACACACATATCCAAACTAACACACATATCCAAACTAACACACATATCCAAACTAAGACACATATCTAAACTAACACACATATCTAAACTAACACACATATCTACACTAACACACATATCCACACTAACACACCTATCTAAAATAACACACATATCTAAACTAACACACATATCTAAACTAACACACATATCCAAACTAACACACATATCCAAACTAACACACATATCCAAACTAAGACACATATCTAAACTAACACACATATCTAAACTAACACACATATCCAAACTAAGACACATATCTAAACTAACACACATATCCAAACTAACACACATATCCACACTAACACACATATCCACACTAACACATATATCCACACTAACACACATATCCAAATTAACACACATATCTAAACTAACACACATATCCAAACTAACACACATATCCAAACTAACACACATATCTAAACTAACACACATATCCACACTAACACACATATCTAAACTAACACACATATCTAAACTAACACACATATCTAAACTAACACACATATCTAAACTAACACACATCCAAACTAACACACATATCTAAAATAACACACGTATCTAAACTAACACACATATCCAAACTAACACACATATCTAAACTAACACACATATCCACACTAACGAACATATCCACACTAACACACATATCCGAACTAACACAAATATCTAAAATAACACACATATCTAAACTAACACACATATCTAAACTAACACACATATCCAAACTAACACACATATCTAAACTAACACACATATCCAAACTAACACACATATCTAAACTAACACACATATCCAAACTAACACACATATCTAAACTAACACACATATCCAAACTAACACACATATCCAAACTAACACACATACCCAAACTAACACACATATCAAAAACTAACACACATATCCACACTAACACACATATCCAAACTAACACACATACCCAAACTAACACACATATCTAAACTAACACACATATCTAAACTAACACACATATCTAAACTAACACATATATCCATACTAACACACCTATCTAAACTAACACACATATCCACACTAACACACATATCCACACTAACACACATCCAAACTAACACACATATCCACACTAACACACATATCCATACTAACACACCTATCTAAACTAACACACATATCCACACTAACACACATATCCATACTAACACACCTATCCACACTAACACACATATCCAAACTAACACACATATCCACACTAACACACATATCCAAACTAACACACATATCCAAACTAACACACATATCCACACTGACACACATATCCAAACTAACACATATATCCAAACTAACACACATATCTAAACTAACACACATATCCACACTAACACACTCACCTACACTAACACACATATCCAAACTAACACACATATCCAAACTAACACACATATCTAAACTAACACACATATCCATACTAACACGCATATCCACACTAACACACATACCCAAACTAACACACATATCTAAACTAACACACATATCTAAACTAACACACATATCCGAAATAACACCCATACTAAAATAACACACATATCCAAACTCACACACATATCCAAACTAACACATATCTAAACTAACACACATATCCACACTAACACACATATCCAAACTAAGACACATATCTAAACTAACACACCTATCTAAAATAACACATATATATCTAAACTAACACACATATCCAAACTAACACACATATCCAAACTAACACACATATCCAAACTAACACACATATCCAAACTATCACACCTATCTAAAATAACACATATATCTAAACTAACACACATATCCAAACTAACACACATATCCAAACTAACACACATATCTAAACTAACACACATATCCAAACTAACACACATATCTAAAATAACACACATATCTAAACTAACACACATATCTGAACTAACACACATATCCGAACTAACTAACATATCCGAACTAACACACATATCTAAAATAACACACATATCCAAACTAACACACATATCTAAACTAAAACACATATCCACACTAACGAACATATCCACACTAACACACATATCCGAACTAACACACATATCTAAAATAACACACATATCCAAACTAACACACATATCTAAACTAACACACATATCTAAACTAACACACATATCCACACTAACACACATATCTAAACTAACACACATATCCAAACTAACACACATATCTAAACCAACACACATATCCAAACTAACACACATATCCAAACTAACACACATATCCAAACTAAGACACATATCTAAACTAACACACATATCTAAACTAACACACATATCTACACTAACACACATATCCACACTAACACACCTATCTAAAATAACACACATATCTAAACTAACACACATATCTAAACTAACACACATATCCAAACTAACACACATATCCAAACTAACACACATATCCAAACTAAGACACATATCTAAACTAACACACATATCTAAACTAACACACATATCCAAACTAAGACACATATCTAAACTAACACACATATCCAAACTAACACACATATCCACACTAACACACATATCCACACTAACACATATATCCACACTAACACACATATCCAAATTAACACACATATCTAAACTAACACACATATCCAAACTAACACACATATCCAAACTAACACACATATCTAAACTAACACACATATCCACACTAACACACATATCTAAACTAACACACATATCTAAACTAACACACATATCTAAACTAACACACATATCTAAACTAACACACATCCAAACTAACACACATATCTAAAATAACACACGTATCTAAACTAACACACATATCCAAACTAACACACATATCTAAACTAACACACATATCCACACTAACGAACATATCCACACTAACACACATATCCGAACTAACACAAATATCTAAAATAACACACATATCTAAACTAACACACATATCTAAACTAACACACATATCCAAACTAACACACATATCTAAACTAACACACATATCCAAACTAACACACATATCTAAACTAACACACATATCCAAACTAACACACATATCTAAACTAACACACATATCCAAACTAACACACATATCCAAACTAACACACATACCCAAACTAACACACATATCAAAAACTAACACACATATCCACACTAACACACATATCCAAACTAACACACATACCCAAACTAACACACATATCTAAACTAACACACATATCTAAACTAACACACATATCTAAACTAACACATATATCCATACTAACACACCTATCTAAACTAACACACATATCCACACTAACACACATATCCACACTAACACACATCCAAACTAACACACATATCCACACTAACACACATATCCATACTAACACACCTATCTAAACTAACACACATATCCACACTAACACACATATCCATACTAACACACCTATCCACACTAACACACATATCCAAACTAACACACATATCCACACTAACACACATATCCAAACTAACACACATATCCAAACTAACACACATATCCACACTGACACACATATCCAAACTAACACATATATCCAAACTAACACACATATCTAAACTAACACACATATCCACACTAACACACTCACCTACACTAACACACATATCCAAACTAACACACATATCCAAACTAACACACATATCTAAACTAACACACATATCCACACTAACACGCATATCCACACTAACACACATACCCAAACTAACACACATATCTAAACTAACACACATATCTAAACTAACACACATATCCGAAATAACACCCATACTAAAATAACACACATATCCAAACTCACACACATATCCAAACTAACACATATCTAAACTAACACACATATCTAAACTAACACACATATCCAAACTAACACACATATCCAAACTAACACACATATCTAAACTAACACACATATCCACACTAACACACATATCTAAACTAACACATATCCAAACTAACACACATATCTAAACTAACACACATATCCAAACTAACACACATATCCAAACTAACACACATATCTAAAATAACACACATATCTAAACTAAGACACATATCTAAACTAACACACATATCCACACTAACACACATATCTAAAATAATACACATATCTAAACTAACACACATATCCACACTAACACAAATATCTAAACTAACACGCATATCCAAACTAACACACATATCTAAACTAACACACATATCCAAACTAACACACATATCCAAACTAAGACACATATCTAAACTAACACACATATCCAAACTAACACACTTATCCACACTAACACACATATCCACACTAACACACATATCCACACTAACACACATATCCAAACTAACACACATATCCAAATTAACACACATATCTAAACTAACACACATATCCAAACTAACACACATATCCAAACTAACACACATATCTAAACTAACACACATATCCACACTAACACACATATCTAAACTAACACACATATCTAAACTAACACACATATCTAAACTAACACACATATCTAAACTAACACACATATCCGAACTAACACACATATCTAAAATAACACACATATCTAAACTAACACACATATCCAAACTAACACACATATCTAAACTAACACACATATCCACACTAACGAACATATCTACACTAACACACATATCCAAACTAACACACATATCCAAACTAACACACATATCTAAACTAACACACATATCCACACTAAAACACATATCCATACTAACACACCTATCTAAACTAACACACATATCCAAACTAACACACATATCCATACTAACACACCTATCCACACTAACACACATATCCACACTAACACACATATCCAAACTAACACACATATCCACACTAACACACATATCCAAACTAACACACATATCCAAACTAACACACATATCCACACTGACACACATATCCAAACTAACACACATATCCAAGCTAACACACATATCTAAACTAACACACATATCCACACTAACACACTCACCTACACTAACACACATATCCAAACTAACACACATATCCAAACTAACACACATATCTAAACTAACACACATATCCACACTAACACACATATCCACACTAACACACATACCCAAACTAACACACATATCCACACTAACACACATATCTAAACTAACACACATATCCACACTAACACACATATCCAAACTGTAAATGACCCTCTAGTGTCATTGGTTGTTTGTGATTTGAGGGACTATTATTTTGAAAACCGCAAACGGAAGTAGAGACATCAGGCGGGATTCTGTCAGTAATCCTTTGTCATTCAATGCAAATGTGAACGTTTCTCTGAATCTTGAAGAAGAGTTTCCCTCGTTATTACTGGATTGATTACGAGGTATTTAATGTGCCTTTTTTCTGTAATCTGATGGTATTGATTTCGTTCTGTACCTGTTCTATAATTTGCTGGATATAACTCCAACGTTACTCTAATTTAGAGAGTGGTGATTTCTTTGCTAGTAAACCTGATTTCTAACGCCTGGCTAGGCAACGTCATTCTGTACATTGGGTACTGCTCTGTGCAGCATGCATGCTCATTGGAAGTTTATTTTTCTGTAGATTGTGGGAAGAGAAGTTGCATCTTATTTTGGTTAGCCCCCAGTTGGAGAGAGAGAACAAGGTGTCATATTGTCTTGTTTTCAGTGGGATAGGATTGTGTATTTGTTCTACTGTAGGCTATTTTTCTATGTAACTGACCTAATTTACTGCACTGTTCACGAAAAGCCATTAATGTAAAGAAAATTCTATGTTGATGTTTGGATTGTATATTATTATTTATAAGAGATCTAAGAGTATTTTCTGTTTTCTCATCTCAGCTCTTACGTTGTTGATTGTTAAATAAACACATGAAACATCAGTAAAAAAGAGTACGACCATCTGCCTTTTGGGGACGCTACACAAACTAACACACATATCTAAACTAACACACATATCCAAACTAACACACATATCCATACTAACACACCTATCTAAACTAACACACATATCCAAACTAACACACATATCCAAACTAACACACATATCCACACTAACACCCATATCCACACTAACACACATATCCACACTAACACACATATCCAAGCTAAAATAAAATAAAAAAATAAAAATCACTGTCAAAGGGAAAGAACGCCAGCCAGGATGACTGTCGGGACTGCCGGTCTGCATGGGTTAGCAGTTAGCTTAGCCCGCCCCGCCTCCGCGTCCTGTCAGACCGTCCTCGGCGTTTCCTCCTCGGGCGCAGCTCCAGCCAAGGCCGTGGTCCCCGGGCCCACCGGACGAAGCAGACCAAGAGAGCCAGGAAACCAGAGTCTTATTCCATGTAGTTCAAACCCACATGGCCAATAAACAGGATCGTGATCATGATTCTGACTATTAGCTCTGTTGGCGTAGGTGAATGGTGACAGCACACCCTCAGCTCAGTACTGTGGTACAGTACACGGCCACAAGGCGACATCACTAACCGCTCACCTAAAGGGTCAGGCTCTTCAGCTAGGGGCTAACGTGTCTTATTAGTAGTTTACACTATCATTCAGTTCTAACAGGTTTTCATATGTAGTTTTCTTCCGAAGCCTTGTAAAATTGATCGTGTTTGTCCTTTGTATGTCCATCCAAGTAAGCTCAATTGTAATTATTGTTGGAGACTGTCTTTCAAAAAACAAAAAAATATTGCAATACTTTGACGTGACAGGTACTGGAAAGACCTCAAAACATGACTGATCTAGAAGAGCTACAAAGAAGATGGTTAAATCTTTTCTTGTCTGTTTTTAATACCAAAATTCTTGTTTACCTGCTTAAAAAAAGATATTATCGAAGAAGCCTGCTTCGGGTGGTTGATCCTGGCAGGTATCGGTTTACGGGGGGGGGGGGAGTGTGGATAATTCCTCATACTGGCTTCTTTCCACAGAGAAACTGTAGCCTGGTCTTCAGCTTCAGCTCACACACACAACTGCCATGTCTTCCCCTCACCTAACGCGCTTCTAAACCATTAAAAACACATGCTGGATCTGGCTCTCCTGTGCCTTGCAGAGAGACTTCTGAGAGGAATATGTGGAACATCGGCACGAGGGGTTAATCAGCGTTGGGATGACATAATTAGAAAATTGGTTGGAGCCAAAACCAAAACTCAAGTGTTATTCACAGACCCTAGAAGCATATCAGGGACCCCGTGAATTACTTTTAATGGAAGATTATGTCCAAACTGGAAAGTTCCAAAACAACTTGTAGTGCTTAAACTCACTAAAAAGAGATGAGTACAAGGAGCACGTGGATGTAATTTCAGTGTTAGAAGATGTGTTGTCCTGACGCTGGAGCTGAGGCTGTGCTGTCAACATTCACCTACGCCAACACTCCTGATGCTGTAACTGAAGGTGTGCTGTCAACATTCACCTACACCAACACTCCTGATGCTGGAGCTGAAGGTGTGCTGTCAACATTCACCTACACCAACACTCCTGATGCTGGAGCTGAGGGTGTGCTGTAAACATTCACCTACACCAACACTCCTGACGCTGGAGCTGAGGGTGTGCTGTCAACATTCACCTACAGGAGCTGAGGTTGTGTGGTCAACATTCACCTACGCCTACACTCCTGACGCTGGAGCTGAGGGTGTGCTGTCAACATTCACCTACGCCAAGACTCCTGACGCTGGAGCTGAGGGTGTGCTGTCACCATTCACCTACACCAACACTCCTGACGCTGGAGCTGAAGGTGTGCTGTCAACATTCACCTACGCCTACACTCCTGACGCTGGAGCTGAGGGTGTGCTGTCACCATTCACCTACAGCAACACTCCTGACGCTGGAGCTGAGGGTGTGCTGTCAACATTCAGCTACGCCTACACTCCTGACGCTGGAGCTGAGGGTGTGCTGTCAACCTTCACCTACGCCAACACTCCTGACGCTGGAGCTGAGGGTGTGCTGTCAACCTTCACCTACGCCAACACTCCTGACGCTGGAGCTGAGGGTGTGCTGTCAACCTTCACCTACGCCTACACTCCTGACGCTGGAGCTGAGGGTGTGCTGTCAACATTCACCTACGCCAACACTCCTGACGCTGGAGCTGAGGGTGTGCTGTCAACCTTCACCTACGCCAACACTGCTGATGCTGGAGCTGAGGGTGTACTGTCAACATTCACCTACGCCAAGACACCTGACGCTGGAGCTGAGGGTGTGCTGTCAACATTCAGCTACGCCAAGACTCCTGCCGCTGGAGCTGATGGTGTGCTGTCCACATTCACCTACGCCAACACTCCTGATGCTGGAGCTGAGGGTGTACTGTCAACATTCACCTACGCCGACAGTCCTGACGCTGGAGCTGAAGGTGTGCTGTCAACATTCACCTACGCCTACACTCCTGACGCTGGAGCTGAGGGTGTGCTGTCACCATTCACCTACGCCAACACTCCTGACGCTGGAGCTGAGGGTGTGCTGTCCACATTCACCTACGCCAACACTCCTGATGCTGGAGCTGAGGGTGTGCTGTCAACATTCACCTACGCCGACACTGCTGATGCTGGAGCTGAGGTCGTACTGTCAACATTCACCTACGCCGACAGTCCTGACGCTGGAGCTGAAGGTGTGCTGTCAACATTCACCTACGCCTACACTCCTGACGCTGGAGCTGAGGGTGTGCTGTCACCATTCACCTACGCCAACACTCCTGACGCTGGAGCTGAGGGTGTGCTGTCAACATTCACCTACACCAACACTCCTGACGCTGGAGCTGAAGGTGTGCTGTCAACATTCACCTACGCCAACACTCCTGACGCTGGAGCTTAGGGTGTACTGTCAACATTCACCTACGCCAAGACTCCTGACGCTGGAGCTGAGGGTGTGCTGTCAACATTCACCTACGCCAACACTGCTGATGCTGGAGCTGAGGGTGTACTGTTAACATTCACCTACGCTAACACTCCTGATGCTGGAGCTGAGGGTGTGCTGTCAACATTCACCTACGCCAACAGTCCTGACGCTGGAGCTGAGGGTGTGCTGTCACCATTCACCTACGCCAACACTCCTGACGCTGGAACTGAGGGTGTGCTGTCACCATTCACCTACACCAACACTCCTGACGCTGGAGCTGAAGGTGTGCTGTCAACATTCACCTACGCCAACATTCCTGACGCTGGAGCTGAGGGTGTGCTGTCACCATTCACCTACACCAACACTCCTGACGCTGGAGCTGAAGGTGTGCTGTCAACATTCACCTACGCCAAGATTCCTGACGCTGGAGCTGAGGGTGTGCTGTCAACATTCAGCTACGCCAACACTGCTGACGCTCGAGCTGAGGGTGTGCTGTCAACATTCACCTACGCCGACAGTCCTGACGCTGGAGCTGAAGGTGTGCTGTCAACATTCACCTACGCCTACACTCCTGACGCTGGAGCTGAGGGTGTGCTGTCACCATTCACCTACGCCAACACTCCTGACGCTGGAGCTGAGGGTGTGCTGTCAACATTCACCTACACCAACACTCCTGACGCTGGAGCTGAGGGTGTGCTGTCACCATTCACCTACACCAACACTCCTGACGCTGGAGCTGAGGGTGTGCTGTCAACATTCACCTACGCCAACACTGCTGATGCTGGAGCTGAGGGTGTACTGTCAACATTCACCTACGCCAACACTCCTGATGCTGGAGCTGAGGGTGTACTGTCAACATTCACCTACGCCAACACTGCTGATGGTGGAGCTGAGGGTGTACTGTCAACATTCACCTACGCCAACACTCCTGATGCTGGAGCTGAGGGTGTGCTGTCAACATTCAGCTACGCCGACAGTCCTGACGCTGGAGCTAAAGGTGTGCTGTCAACATTCACCTACGCCTACACTCCTGACGCTGGAGCTGAGGGTGTGCTGTCACCATTCACCTACGCCAACACTCCTGACGCTGGAGCTGAGGGTGTGCTGTCCACATTCACCTACGCCGACAGTCCTGACGCTGGAGCTGAAGGTGTGCTGTCAACATTCACCTACGCCTACACTCCTGACGCTGGAGCTGAGGGTGTGCTGTCACCATTCACCTACGCCAACACTCCTGACGCTGGAGCTGAGGGTGTGCTGTCAACATTCACCTACACCAACACTCCTGACGCTGGAGCTGAAGGTGTGCTGTCAACATTCACCTACGCCAACACTCCTGACGCTGGAGCTTAGGGTGTGCTGTCAACATTCAGCTACGCCTACACTCCTGACGCTGGAGCTGAGGGTGTACTGTCCACATTCACCTACGCCAACACTCCTGACGCTGGAGCTGAGGGTGTGCTGTCAACCTTCACCTACGCCAACACTGCTGATGCTGGAGCTGAGGGTGTACTGTCAACATTCACCTACGCCAAGACACCTGACGCTGGAGCTGAGGGTGTGCTGTCAACATTCAGCTACGCCAAGACTCCTGCCGCTGGAGCTGAGGGTGTGCTGTCCACATTCACCTACGCCAACACTCCTGATGCTGGAGCTGAGGGTGTGCTGTCAACATTCACCTACGCCGACACTGCTGATGCTGGAGCTGAGGGTGTACTGTCAACATTCACCTACGCCGACAGTCCTGACGCTGGAGCTGAAGGTGTGCTGTCAACATTCACCTACGCCTACACTCCTGACGCTGGAGCTGAGGGTGTGCTGTCACCATTCACCTACGCCAACACTCCTGACGCTGGAGCTGAGGGTGTGCTGTCCACATTCACCTACGCCAACACTCCTGATGCTGGAGCCGAGGGTGTGCTGTCAACATTCACCTACGCCGACACTGCTGATGCTGGAGCTGAGGGTGTACTGTCAACATTCACCTACGCCGACAGTCCTGACGCTGGAGCTGAAGGTGTGCTGTCAACATTCACCTACGCCTACACTCCTGACGCTGGAGCTGAGGATGTGCTGTCACCATTCACCTACGCCAACACTCCTGACGCTGGAGCTGAGGGTGTGCTGTCAACATTCACCTACACCAACACTCCTGACGCTGGAGCTGAAGGTGTGCTGTCAACATTCACCTACGCCAACACTCCTGACGCTGGAGCTTAGGGTGTACTGTCAACATTCACCTACGCCAAGACTCCTGACGCTGGAGCTGAGGGTGTGCTGTCAACATTCAGCTACGCCAACACTCCTGCCGCTGGAGCTGAGGGTGTGCTGTCCACATTCACCTACGCCAATACTCCTGACGCTGGAGCTGAGGGTGTGCTGTCAACATTCACCTACGCCAACAGTCCTGACGCTGGAGCTGAAGGTGTGCTGTCAACATTCACCTACGCCTACACTCCTGACGCTGGAGCTGAGGGTGTGCTGTCACCATTCACCTACGCCAACACTCCTGACGCTGGAACTGAGGGTGTGCTGTGACCATTCACCTACACCAACACTCCTGACGCTGGAGCTGAAGGTGTGCTGTCAACATTCACCTACGCCAAGATTCCTGACGCTGGAGCTGAGGGTGTGCTGTCACCATTCACCTACACCAACACTCCTGACGCTGGAGCTGAAGGTGTGCTGTCAACATTCAGCTACGCCAACACTGCTGACGCTCGAGCTGAGGGTGTGCTGTCAACATTCACCTACGCCAAGATTCCTGACGCTGGAGCTGAGGGTGTGCTGTCAACATTCACCTACGCCGACAGTCCTGACGCTGGAGCTGAAGGTGTGCTGTCAACATTCACCTACGCCTACACTCCTGACGCTGGAGCTGAGGGTGTGCTGTCACCATTCACCTACGCCAACACTCCTGACGCTGGAGCTGAGGGTGTGCTGTCACCATTCACCTACACCAACACTCCTGACGCTGGAGCTGAGGGTGTGCTGTCACCATTCACCTACACCAACACTCCTGACGCTGGAGCTGAGGGTGTGCTGTCAACATTCACCTACGCCAACACTGCTGATGCTGGAGCTGAGGGTGTACTGTCAACATTCACCTACGCCAACACTCCTGATGCTGGAGCTGAGGGTGTACTGTCAACATTCACCTACGCCAACACTGCTGATGGTGGAGCTGAGGGTGTACTGTCAACATTCACCTACACCAAGACTCCTGCCGCTGGAGCTGAGGGTGTGCTGTCCACATTCACCTACGCCAACACTCCTGACGCTGGAGCTGAGGGTGTGCTGTCAACATTCACCTACGCCAGCACTGCTGATGCTGGAGCTGAGGGTGTACTGTTAACATTCACCTACGCCAACACTCCTGATGCTGGAGCTGAGGGTGTGCTGTCAACATTCAGCTACGCCAACACTCCTGCCGCTGGAGCTGAGGGTGTGCTGTCAACATTCAGCTACGCCAAGACTCCTGCCGCTGGAGCTGAGGGTGTGCTGTCCACATTCACCTACGCCAACACTCCTGATGCTGGAGCTGAGGGTGTGCTGTCAACATTCACCTACGCCGACACTGCTGATGCTGGAGCTGAGGGTGTACTGTCAACATTCACCTACGCCGACAGTCCTGACGCTGGAGCTAAAGGTGTGCTGTCAACATTCACCTACGCCTACACTCCTGACGCTGGAGCTGAGGGTGTGCTGTCACCATTCACCTACGCCAACACTCCTGACGCTGGAGCTGAGGGTGTGCTGTCCACATTCACCTACGCCAACACTCCTGATGCTGGAGCTGAGGGTGTGCTGTCAACATTCACCTACGCCGACACTGCTGATGCTGGAGCTGAGGGTGTACTGTTAACATTCACCTACGCCGACAGTCCTGACGCTGGAGCTGAAGGTGTGCTGTCAACATTCACCTACGCCTACACTCCTGACGCTGGAGCTGAGGGTGTGCTGTCACCATTCACCTACGCCAACACTCCTGACGCTGGAGCTGAGGGTGTGCTGTCAACATTCACCTACACCAACACTCCTGACGCTGGAGCTGAAGGTGTGCTGTCAACATTCACCTACGCCAACACTCCTGACGCTGGAGCTTAGGGTGTACTGTCAACATTCACCTACGCCAAGACTCCTGACGCTGGAGCTGAGGGTGTGCTGTCAACATTCAGCTACGCCACCACTCCTGCCGCTGGAGCTGAGGGTGTGCTGTCAACATTCACCTACGCCAACACTGCTGATGCTGGAGCTGAGGGTGTACTGTCAACATTCACCTACGCCAACAGTCCTGACGCTGGAGCTGAAGGTGTGCTGTCAACATTCACCTACGCCTACACTCCTGACGCTGGAGCTGAGGGTGTGCTGTCACCATTCACCTACGCCAACACTCCTGACGCTGGAGCTGAGGGTGTGCTGTCACCATTCACCTACACCAACACTCCTGACGCTGGAGCTGAAGGTGTGCTGTCAACATTCACCTACGCCTACACTCCTGACGCTGGAGCTGAGGGTGTGCTGTCACCATTCACCTACGCCAACACTCCTGACGCTGGAGCTGAGGGTGTGCTGTCACCATTCACCTACACCAACACTCCTGACGCTGGAGCTGAAGGTGTGCTGTCAACATTCACCTACGCCAACACTCCTGACGCTGGAGCTGAGGGTGTGCTGTCAACATTCACCTACGCCAACACTGCTGATGCTGGAGCTGAGGGTGTACTGTCAACATTCACCTACGCCAACACTCCTGATGCTGGAGCTGAGGGTGTACTGTTAACATTCACCTACGCCAACACTCCTGATGCTGGAGCTGAGGGTGTGCTGTCAACATTCAGCTACGCCAACACTCCTGCCGCTGGAGCTGAGGGTGTGCTGTCCACATTCACCTACGCCAATACTCCTGACGCTGGAGCTGAGGGTGTGCTGTCAACATTCACCTACGCCAACACTGCTGATGCTGGAGCTGAGGGTATAACATTCACCTACGCTAACACTCCTGATGCTGGAGCTGAGGGTGTGCTGTCAACATTCACCTACGCCAACAGTCCTGACGCTGGAGCTGAAGGTGTGCTGTCAACATTCACCTACGCCTACACTCCTGACGCTGGAGCTGAGGGTGTGCTGTCACCATTCACCTACGCCAACACTCCTGACGCTGGAGCTGAGGGTGTGCTGTCACCATTCACCTACACCAACACTCCTGACGCTGGAGCTGAAGGTGTGCTGTCAACATTCACCTACGCCAAGATTCCTGACGCTGGAGCTGAGGGTGTGCTGTCACCATTCACCTACACCAACACTCCTGACGCTGGAGCTGAAGGTGTGCTGTCAACATTCACCTACGCCAACACTCCTGATGCTGGAGCTGAGGGTGTGCTGTCAACATTCACCTACGCCGACAGTCCTGACGCTGGAGCTGAAGGTGTGCTGTCAACATTCACCTACGCCTACACTCCTGACGCTGGAGCTGAGGGTGTGCTGTCACCATTCACCTACGCCAACACTCCTGACGCTGGAGCTGAGGGTGTGCTGTCAACATTCACCTACGCCAACACTGCTGATGCTGGAGCTGAGGGTGTACTGTCAACATTCACCTACGCCAACACTCCTGATGCTGGAGCTGAGGGTGTACTGTCAACATTCACCTATGCCAACACTGCTGATGCTGGAGCTGAGGGTGTACTGTCAACATTCACCTACGCCAACACTCCTGACGCTGGAGCTGAGGGTGTGCTGTCAACATTCAGCTACGCCAACACTCCTGCCGCTGGAGCTGAGGGTGTGCTGTCCACATTCACCTACGCCAACACTCCTGACGCTGGAGCTGAGGGTGTGCTGTCAACATTCACCTACGCCAGCACTGCTGATGCTGGAGCTGAGGGTGTACTGTTAACATTCACCTACGCCAACACTCCTGATGCTGGAGCTGAGGGTGTGCTACCAACATTCACCTACGCCAACACTCCTGACGCTGGAGCTGAGGGTGTGCTGTCACCATTCACCTACACCAACACTCCTGACGCTGGAGCTGAAGGTGTGCTGTCAACATTCACCTACGCCAAGATTCCTGAGGCTGGAGCTGAGGGTGTGCTGTCACCATTCACCTACACCAACACTCCTGACGCTGGAGCTGAAGGTGTGCTGTCAACATTCAGCTACGCCAACACTGCTGACGCTCGAGCTGAGGGTGTGCTGTCAACATTCACCTACGCCAAGTTTCCTGACGCTGGAGCTGAGGGTGTGCTGTCAACATTCACCTACGCCAACACTGCTGACGCTCGAGCTGAGGGTGTGCTGTCAACATTCACCTACGCCAACAGTCCTGACGCTGGAGCTGAAGGTGTGCTGTCAACATTCACCTACGCCTACACTCCTGACGCTGGAGCTGAGGGTGTGCTGTCACCATTCACCTACGCCAACACTCCTGACGATGGAGCTGAGGGTGTGCTGTCACCATTCACCTACAACAACACTCCTGACGCTGGAGCTGAAGGTGTGCTGTCAACATTCACCTACGCCTAGATTCCTGACGCTGGAGCTGAGGGTGTGCTGTCACCATTCACCTACACCAACACTCCTGACGCTGGAGCTGAAGGTGTGCTGTCAACATTCACCTACGCCAACACTGCTGACGCTCGAGCTGAGGGTGTGCTGTCAACATTCACCTACGCCAAGATTCCTGACGCTGGAGCTGAGGGTGTGCTGTCAACATTCAGCTACGCCAACACTGCTGACGCTCGAGCTGAGGGTGTGCTGTCAACATTCACCTACGCCAACACTCCTGATGCTGGAGCTGAGGGTGTGCTGTCAACATTCACCTACGCCGACAGTCCTGACGCTGGAGCTGAAGGTGTGCTGTCAACATTCACCTACGCCTACACTCCTGACGCTGGAGCTGAGGGTGTGCTGTCACCATTCACCTACGCCAACACTCCTGACGCTGGAGCTGAGGGTGTGCTGTCAACATTCACCTACACCAACACTCCTGACGCTGGAGCTGAAGGTGTGCTGTCAACATTCACCTACGCCAACACTCCTGACGCTGGAGCTTAGGGTGTACTGTCAACATTATCCTACGCCAAGACTCCTGACGCTGGAGCTGAGGGTGTGCTGTCAACATTCAGCTACGCCAACACTCCTGCCGCTGGAGCTGAGGGTGTGCTGTCAACATTCACCTACGCCAACACTGCTGATGCTGGAGCTGAGGGTGTACTGTCAACATTCACCTACGCCAACAGTCCTGACGCTGGAGCTGAAGGTGTGCTGTCAACATTCACCTACGCCTACACTCCTGACGCTGGAGCTGAGGGTGTGCTGTCACCATTCACCTACGCCAACACTCCTGACGCTGGAGCTGAGGCTGTGCTGTCACCATTCACCTACACCAACACTCCTGACGCTGGAGCTGAAGGTGTGCTGTCAACATTCACCTACGCCAACACTCCTGACGCTGGAGCTGAGGGTGTGCTGTCAACATTCACCTACGCCAACACTGCTGATGCTGGAGCTGAGGGTGTACTGTCAACATTCACCTACGCCAACACTCCTGATGCTGGAGCTGAGGGTGTGCTGTCAACATTCAGCTACGCCAACACTCCTGCCGCTGGAGCTGAGGGTGTGCTGTCCACATTCACCTACGCCAATACTCCTGACGCTGGAGCTGAGGGTGTGCTGTCAACATTCACCTACGCCAACACTGCTGATGCTGGAGCTGAGGGTACTAACATTCACCTACGCTAACACTCCTGATGCTGGAGCTGAGGGTGTGCTGTCAACATTCACCTACGCCAACAGTCCTGACGCTGGAGCTGAAGGTGTGCTGTCAACATTCACCTACGCCTACACTCCTGACGCTGGAGCTGAGGGTGTGCTGTCACCATTCACCTACGCCAACACTCCTGACGCTGGAGCTGAGGGTGTGCTGTCACCATTCACCTACACCAACACTCCTGACGCTGGAGCTGAAGGTGTGCTGTCAACATTCACCTACGCCAAGATTCCTGACGCTGGAGCTGAGGGTGTGCTGTCACCATTCACCTACACCAACACTCCTGACGCTGGAGCTGAAGGTGTGCTGTCAACATTCACCTACGCCAACACTCCTGATGCTGGAGCTGAGGGTGTGCTGTCAACATTCACCTACGCCGACAGTCCTGACGCTGGAGCTGAAGGTGTGCTGTCAACATTCACCTACGCCTACACTCCTGACGCTGGAGCTGAGGGTGTGCTGTCACCATTCACCTACGCCAACACTCCTGACGCTGGAGCTGAGGGTGTGCTGTCAACATTCACCTACGCCAACACTCCTGACGCTGGAGCTGAGGGTGTGCTGTCAACATTCACCTACGCCAACACTGCTGATGCTGGAGCTGAGGGTGTACTGTCAACATTCACCTACGCCAACACTCCTGATGCTGGAGCTGAGGGTGTACTGTCAACATTCACCTATGCCAACACTGCTGATGCTGGAGCTGAGGGTGTACTGTCAACATTCACCTACGCCAACACTCCTGACGCTGGAGCTGAGGGTGTGCTGTCCACATTCACCTACGCCAACACTCCTGACGCTGGAGCTGAGGGTGTGCTGTCAACATTCACCTACGCCAGCACTGCTGATGCTGGAGCTGAGGGTGTACTGTTAACATTCACCTACGCCAACACTCCTGATGCTGGAGCTGAGGGTGTGCTACCAACATTCACCTACGCCAACACTCCTGACGCTGGAGCTGAGGGTGTGCTGTCACCATTCACCTACACCAACACTCCTGACGCTGGAGCTGAAGGTGTGCTGTCAACATTCACCTACGCCAAGATTCCTGAGGCTGGAGCTGAGGGTGTGCTGTCACCATTCACCTACACCAACACTCCTGACGCTGGAGCTGAAGGTGTGCTGTCAACATTCAGCTACGCCAACACTGCTGACGCTCGAGCTGAGGGTGTGCTGTCAACATTCACCTACGCCAACACTGCTGACGCTCGAGCTGAGGGTGTGCTGTCAACATTCACCTACGCCAACAGTCCTGACGCTGGAGCTGAAGGTGTGCTGTCAACATTCACCTACGCCTACACTCCTGACGCTGGAGCTGAGGGTGTGCTGTCACCATTCACCTACGCCAACACTCCTGACGATGGAGCTGAGGGTGTGCTGTCACCATTCACCTACAACAACACTCCTGACGCTGGAGCTGAAGGTGTGCTGTCAACATTCACCTACGCCAAGATTCCTGACGCTGGAGCTGAGGGTGTGCTGTCACCATTCACCTACACCAACACTCCTGACGCTGGAGCTGAAGGTGTGCTGTCAACATTCAGCTACGCCAACACTGCTGACGCTCGAGCTGAGGGTGTGCTGTCAACATTCAGCTACGCCAACACTCCTGATGCTGGAGCTGAGGGTGTACTGTCAACATTCACCTACGCCAAGACTCCTGACGCTGGAGCTGAGGGTGTGCTGTCAACATTCAGCTACGCCAACACTCCTGCCGCTGGAGCTGAGGGTGTGCTGTCAACATTCACCTACGCCAACACTCCTGACGCTGGAGCTGAGGGTGTGCTGTCAACATTCACCTACGCCAGCACTGCTGATGCTGGAGCTGAGGGTGTACTGTTAACATTCACCTACGCCAACACTCCTGATGCTGGAGCTGAGGGTGTGCTACCAACATTCACCTACGCCAACACTCCTGACGCTGGAGCTGAGGGTGTGCTGTCACCAATCACCTACACCAACACTCCTGACGCTGGAGCTGAAGGTGTGCTGTCAACATTCACCTACGCCAAGATTCCTGAGGCTGGAGCTGAGGGTGTGCTGTCACCATTCACCTACACCAACACTCCTGACGCTGGAGCTGAAGGTGTGCTGTCAACATTCACCTACGCCAAGTTTCCTGACGCTGGAGCTGAGGGTGTGCTGTCAACATTCACCTACGCCAACAGTCCTGACGCTGGAGCTGAAGGTGTGCTGTCAACATTCACCTACGCCTACACTCCTGACGCTGGAGCTGAGGGTGTGCTGTCACCATTCACCTACGCCAACACTCCTGACGCTGGAGCTGAGGGTGTGCTGTCACCATTCACCTACAACAACACTCCTGACGCTGGAGCTGAAGGTGTGCTGTCAACATTCACCTACGCCAAGATTCCTGACGCTGGAGCTGAGGGTGTGCTGTCACCATTCACCTACACCAACACTCCTGACGCTGGAGCTGAAGGTGTGCTGTCAACATTCAGCTACGCCAACACTGCTGACGCTCGAGCTGAGGGTGTGCTGTCAACATTCACCTACGCCAAGATTCCTGACGCTGGAGCTGAGGGTGTGCTGTCAACATTCAGCTACGCCAACACTGCTGACGCTCGAGCTGAGGGTGTGCTGTCAACATTCACCTACGCCAACACTCCTGATGCTGGAGCTGAGGGTGTGCTGTCAACATTCACCTACGCCGACAGTCCTGACGCTGGAGCTGAAGGTGTGCTGTCAACATTCACCTACGCCTACACTCCTGACGCTGGAGCTGAGGGTGTGCTGTCACCATTCACCTACGCCAACACTCCTGACGCTGGAGCTGAGGGTGTGCTATCACCATTCACCTACACCAACACTCCTGACGCTGGAGCTGAAGGTGTGCTGTCAACATTCACCTACGCCAACACTCCTGACGCTGGAGCTGAGGGTGTGCTGTCAACATTCACCTACGCCAACACTGCTGATGCTGGAGCTGAGGGTGTACTGTCAACATTCACCTACGCCAACACTCCTGATGCTGGAGCTGAGGGTGTACTGTCAACATTCATCTACGCCAACACTGCTGATGCTGGAGCTGAGGGTGTACTGTCAACATTCACCTACGCCAAGACTCCTGACGCTGGAGCTGAGGGTGTGCTGTCAACATTCACCTACGCCAGCACTGCTGATGCTGGAGCTGAGGGTGTGCTGTCCACATTCACCTACGCCAACACTCCTGACGCTGGAGCTGAGGGTGTGCTGTCAACATTCACCTACGCCAGCACTGCTGATGCTGGAGCTGAGGGTGTACTGTTAACATTCACCTACGCCAACACTCCTGATGCTGGAGCTGAGTGTGTGCTGTCACCATTCACCTACACCAAGACTCCTGACGCTGGAGCTGAAGGTGTGCTGTCAACATTCACCTACGCCAAGATTCCTGACGCTGGAGCGGAGGGTGTGCTGTCACCATTCACCTACACCAACACTCCTGACGCTGGAGCTGAAGGTGTGCTGTCAACATTCAGCTACGCCAACACTGCTGACGCTCGAGCTGAGGGTGTGCTGTCAACATTCACCTACGCCAAGTTTCCTGACGCTGGAGCTGAGGGTGTGCTGTCAACATTCAGCTACGCCAACACTGCTGACGCTGGAGCTGAGGGTGTGCTGTCAACATTCACCTACACCAACACTCCTGACGCTGGAGCTGAGGGTGTGCTGTCAACATTCACCTACGCCAACAGTCCTGACGCTGGAGCTGAGGATGTGCTGTCACCATTCACCTACGCCAACACTCCTGAAGCTGGAGCTGAGGGTGTGCTGTCAACATTCACCTACACCAAGACTCCTGACGCTGGAGCTGAGGGTGTGCTGTCATCATTCACCTACACCAACACTCCTGACGCTGGAGCTGAGGGTGTGCTGTCAACATTCACCTACGCCAACACTCCTGACGCTGGAGCTGAGGGTGTGCTGTCAACATTCACCTACGCCAACACTCCTGACACTGGAGTTGAAGGTGTGCTGTCACCATTCACCTACACCAACACTCCTGACGCTGAAGCTGAGGGTGTGCTGTCAACATTCACCTACACCAACACTCCTGACGCTGGAGCTGAGGGTGTGCTGTCAACATTCACCTACGCCAACACTCCTGACACTGGAGTTGAAGGTGTGCTGTCACCATTCACCTACACCAACACTCCTGACGCTGAAGCTGAGGGTGTGCTGTCAACATTCACCTACGCCAACACTCCTGATGCTGGAGCTGAGGGTGTGCTGTCAACATTCACCTACAGGAGCTGAGGTTGTGTGGTCAACATTCACCTACGCCTACACTCCTGACGCTGGAGCTGAGGGTGTGCTGTCAACATTCACCTACGCCAACACTCCTGACGCTGGAGCTGAGGGTGTGCTGTCAACATTCACCTACGCCAACACTGATGATGCTGGAGCTGAAGGTGTACTGTCAACATTCAACTACGCCAACACTCCTGATGCTGGAGCTGAAGGTGTGCTGTCAACATTCACCTACACCAACACTCCTGATGCTGGAGCTGAGGGTGTGCTGTAAACATTCAACTACACCAACACTCCTGACGCTGGAGCTGAGGGTGTGCTGTCAACATTCACCTACGCCAACACTCCTGACGCTGGACCTGAGGGTGTGCTGTCAACATTCACCTACGCCAACACTCCTGACGCTGGAGCTGAGGGTGTGCTGTCACCATTCACCTACGCCATCACTGATGATGCTGAAGCTGAGGGTGTACTGTCAACATTCACCTACAGGAGCTGAGGTTGTGTGGTCAACATTCACCTACGCCTACACTCCTGACGCTGGAGCTGAGGGTGTGCTGTCAACATTCACCTACGCCATCACTGATGATGCTGAAGCTGAGGGTGTACTGTCAACATTCACCTACGCCAACACTCCTGATGCTGGAGCTGAAGGTGTACTGTCAACATTCACCTACGCCAACACTCCTGACGCTGGAGCTGAGGGTGTACTGTCAACATTCACCTACGCCAACACTCCTGATGCTGGAGCTGAGGGTGTACTGTCAACATTCACCTACGCCAAGACTCCTGACGCTGGAGCTGAGGGTGTGCTGTCAACATTCAGCTACGCCAACACTCCTGCCGCTGGAGCTGAGGGTGTGCTGTCCACATTCACCTACTCCAACACTCCTGACGCTGGAGCTGAGGGTGTGCTGTCAACATTCACCTACGCCAGCACTGCTGATGCTGGAGCTGAGGGTGTACTGTTAACATTCACCTACGCCAACACTCCTGATGCTGGAGCTCAGGGTGTGCTGCCAACATTCACCTACGCCAACAGTCCTGACGCTGGAGGTGAAGGTGTGCTGTCAACATTCACCTACGCCTACACTCCTGACGCTGGAGCTGAGGGTGTGCTGTCACCATTCACCTACGCCAACACTCCTGACGCTGGAGCTGAGGGTGTGCTGTCACCATTCACCTACACCAACACTCCTGACGCTGGAGCTGAAGGTGTGCTGTCAACACTCACCTACGCCAAGATTCCTGACGCTGGAGCTGAGGGTGTGCTGTCACCATTCACCTACACCAACACTCCTGACGCTGGAGCTGAAGGTGTGCTGTCAACATTCAGCTACGCCAACACTGCTGACGCTCGAGCTTACGGTGTGCTGTCAACATTCACCTACGCCAAGATTCCTGACGCTGGAGCTGAGGGTGTGCTGTCAACATTCAGCTACGCCAACACTGCTGACGCTCGAGCTGAGGGTGTGCTGTCAACATTCACCTACGCCAACACACCTGATGCTGGAGCTGAGGGTTTGCTGTCAACATTCAGCTACGCCTACACTCCTGACGCTGGAGCTGAGGGTGTGCTGTCAACATTCAGCTACGCCTACACTCCTGACCTTGAAGCTGAGGGTTGGCTGTCACCATTCACCTACGCCAACACTCCTGATGCTGGAGCTGAGGGTGTGCTGTCAACATTCACCTACGCCGACACTGCTGATGCTGGAGCTGAGGGTGTACTGTTAACATTCACCTACGCCGACAGTCCTGACGCTGGAGCTGAAGGTGTGCTGTCAACATTCACCTACGCCTACACTCCTGACGCTGGAGCTGAGGGTGTGCTGTCACCATTCACCTACGCCAACACTCCTGACGCTGGAGCTGAGGGTGTGCTGTCAACATTCACCTACGCCAAGATTCCTGACGCTGGAGCTGAGGGTGTGCTGTCAACATTCAGCTACGCCAACACTGCTGACGCTCGAGCTGAGGGTGTGCTGTCAACATTCACCTACGCCAACACACCTGATGCTGGAGCTGAGGGTTTGCTGTCAACATTCAGCTACGCCTACACTCCTGACGCTGGAGCTGAGGGTGTGCTGTCAACATTCAGCTACGCCTACACTCCTGACCTTGAAGCTGAGGGTTGGCTGTCACCATTCACCTACGCCAACACTCCTGATGCTGGAGCTGAGGGTGTGCTGTCAACATTCACCTACGCCGACACTGCTGATGCTGGAGCTGAGGGTGTACTGTTAACATTCACCTACGCCGACAGTCCTGACGCTGGAGCTGAAGGTGTGCTGTCAACATTCACCTACGCCTACACTCCTGACGCTGGAGCTGAGGGTGTGCTGTCACCATTCACCTACGCCAACACTCCTGACGCTGGAGCTGAGGGTGTGCTGTCAACATTCACCTACACCAAGACTCCTGACGCTGGAACTGAGGGTGTGCTGTCAACATTCACCTACGCCTACACTCCTGATGCTGGAGCTGAGGGTGTGCTGTCAACATTCAGCTACGCCATCACTGATGATGCTGGAGCTGAGGGTGTGCTGTCAACATTCACCTACGCCAACAGCCCTGACGCTGGAGCTGAAGGTGTGCTGTCAACATTCACCTACGCCTACACTCCTGACGCTGGAGCTGAGGGTGTGCTGTCACCATTCACCTACGCCAACACTCCTGACGCTGGAGCTGAGGGTGTGCTGTCACCATTCACCTACACCAACACTCCTGACGCTGGAGCTGAAGGTGTGCTGTCAACATTCACCTACGCCAAGACTCCTGATGCTGGAGCTGAGGGTGTGCTGTCAACATTCACCTACGCCAACACTCCTGATGCTGGAGCTGAGGGTGTACTGTCAACATTCACCTACGCCAACGCTGCTGATGCTGGAGCTGAGGGTGTGCTGTCAACATTCACCTACGCCAAGACTCCTGACGCTGGAGCTGAGGGTGTGCTGTCAACATTCAGCTACGCCAACACTCCTGCCGCTGGAGCTGAGGGTGTGCTGTCCACATTCACCTACGCCAACACTCCTGACGCTGGAGCTGAGGGTGTGCTGTCAACATTCACCTACGCCAACACTGCTGATGCTGGAGCTGAGGGTGTACTGTTAACATTCACCTACGCCAACACTCCTGATGCTGGAGGTGAGGGTGTGCTGTCAACATTCACCTACGCCAACAGTCCTGATGCTGGAGCTGAAGGTGTGTTGTCAACATTCACCTACGCCTACACTCCTGACGCTGGAGCTGAGGGTGTGCTGTCACCATTCACCTACGCCAACACTCCTGACGCTGGAGCTGAAGGTGTGCTGTCACCATTCACCTACACCAACACTCCTGACGCTGGAGCTGAAGGTGTGCTGTCAACATTCAGCTACGCCAACACTGCTGATGCTGGAGGTGAGGGTGTGCTGTCAACATTCACCTACGCCAACAGTCCTGATGCTGGAGCTGAAGGTGTACTGTCAACATTCACCTACGCCAACACTGCTGATGCTGGAGCTGAGGGTGTACTGTTAACATTCACCTACGCCAACACTCCTGACGCTGGAGCTGAGGGTCTGCTGTCAACATTCAGCTACGCCTACACTCCTGACGCTTGAGCTGAGGGTGTGCTGTCAACATTCACCTACGCCAACACTCCTGACGCTGGAGCTGAGGGTGTACTGTCAACATTCACCTACGCCAACACTCCTGATGCTGGAGCTGAGGGTGTACTGTCAACATTCACCTACACCAACACTGCTGATGCTGTAGCTGAGGGTGTACTGTCAACATTCACCTACGCCAAGACTCCTGACGCTGGAGCTGAGGGTGTGCTGTCAACATTCAGCTACGCCAACACTCCTGCCGCTGGAGCTGAAGGTGTGCTGTCAACATTCAGCTACGCCAACACTCCTGACGCTGGAGCTGAGGGTGTGCTGTCAACATTCACCTACGCCGACAGTCCTGACGCTGGAGCTGAAGGTGTGCTGTCAACATTCACCTACGCCTACACTCCTGACGCTGGAGCTGAGGGTGTGCTGTCACCATTCACCTACGCCAACACTCCTGACGCTGGAGCTGAGGGTGTGCTGTCACCATTCACCTACACCAACACTCCTGACGCTGGAGCTGAGGGTGTGCTGTCACCATTCACCTACACCAACACTCCTGACGCTGGAGCTGAGGGTGTGCTGTCAACATTCACCTACGCCAACACTGCTGATGCTGGAGCTGAGGGTGTACTGTCAACATTCACCTACACCAACACTCCTGATGCTGGAGCTGAGGGTGTACTGTCAACATTCACCTACGCCAACACTGCTGATGGTGGAGCTGAGGGTGTACTGTCAACATTCACCTACGCCAAGACTCCTGCCGCTGGAGCTGAGGGTGTGCTGTCAACATTCACCTACGCCAACACTCCTGACGCTGGAGCTGAGGGTGTGCTGTCAACATTCACCTACGCCAGCACTGCTGATGCTGGAGCTGAGGGTGTACTGTTAACATTCACCTACGCCAACACTCCTGATGCTGGAGCTGAGGGTGTGCTGTCAACATTCAGCTACGCCAACACTCCTGCCGCTGGAGCTGAGGGTGTGCTGTCAACATTCAGCTACGCCAAGATTCCTGCCGCTGGAGCTGAGGGTGTGCTGTCCACATTCACCTACGCCAACACTCCTGATGCTGGAGCTGAGGGTGTGCTGTCAACATTCACCTACGCCGACACTGCTGATGCTGGAGCTGAGGGTGTACTGTCAACATTCACCTACGCCGACAGTCCTGACGCTGGAGCTAAAGGTGTGCTGTCAACATTCACCTACGCCTACACTCCTGACGCTGGAGCTGAGGGTGTGCTGTCACCATTCACCTACGCCAACACTCCTGACGCTGGAGCTGAGGGTGTGCTGTCCACATTCACCTACGCCAACACTCCTGATGCTGGAGCTGAGGGTGTGCTGTCAACATTCACTTACGCCGACACTGCTGATGCTGGAGCTGAGGGTGTACTGTTAACATTCACCTACGCCGACAGTCCTGATGCTGGAGCTGAGGGTGTGCTGTCACCATTCACCTACGCCAACACTCCTGACGCTGGAGCTGAGGGTGTGCTGTCAACATTCACCTACACCAACACTCCTGACGCTGGAGCTGAAGGTGTGCTGTCAACATTCACCTACGCCAACACTCCTGACGCTGGAGCTTAGGGTGTACTGTCAACATTCACCTACGCCAAGACTCCTGACGCTGGAGCTGAGGGTGTGCTGTCAACATTCAGCTACGCCAACACTCCTGCCGCTGGAGCTGAGGGTGTGCTGTCAACATTCACCTACGCCAACACTGCTGATGCTGGAGCTGAGGGTGTACTGTCAACATTCACCTACGCCAACAGTCCTGACGCTGGAGCTGAAGGTGTGCTGTCAACATTCACCTACGCCTACACTCCTGACGCTGGAGCTGAGGGTGTGCTGTCACCATTCACCTACGCCAACACTCCTGACGCTGGAGCTGAGGGTGTGCTGTCACCATTCACCTACACCAACACTCCTGACGCTGGAGCTGAAGGTGTGCTGTCAACATTCACCTACGCCTACACTCCTGACGCTGGAGCTGAGGGTGTGCTGTCACCATTCACCTACGCCAACACTCCTGACGCTGGAGCTGAGGGTGTGCTGTCACCATTCACCTACACCAACACTCCTGACGCTGGAGCTGAAGGTGTGCTGTCAACATTCACCTACGCCAACACTCCTGACGCTGGAGCTGAGGGTGTGCTGTCAACATTCACCTACGCCAACACTGCTGATGCTGGAGCTGAGGGTGTACTGTCAACATTCACCTACGCCAACACTCCTGATGCTGGAGCTGAGGGTGTACTGTTAACATTCACCTACGCCAACACTCCTGATGCTGGAGCTGAGGGTGTGCTGTCAACATTCAGCTACGCCAACACTCCTGCCGCTGGAGCTGAGGGTGTGCTGTCCACATTCACCTACGCCAATACTCCTGACGCTGGAGCTGAGGGTGTGCTGTCACCATTCACCTACGCCAACACTCCTGATGCTGGAGCTGAGGGTGTGCTGTCAACATTCACCTACGCCAACACTGCTGATGCTGGAGCTGAGGGTACTAACATTCACCTACGCTAACACTCCTGATGCTGGAGCTGAGGGTGTGCTGTCAACATTCACCTACGCCAACAGTCCTGACGCTGGAGCTGAAGGTGTGCTGTCAACATTCACCTACGCCTACACTCCTGACGCTGGAGCTGAGGGTGTGCTGTCACCATTCACCTACGCCAACACTCCTGACGCTGGAGCTGAGGGTGTGCTGTCACCATTCACCTACACCAACACTCCTGACGCTGGAGCTGAAGGTGTGCTGTCAACATTCACCTACGCCAAGATTCCTGACGCTGGAGCTGAGGGTGTGCTGTCACCATTCACCTACACCAACACTCCTGACGCTGGAGCTGAAGGTGTGCTGTCAACATTCACCTACGCCAACACTCCTGATGCTGGAGCTGAGGGTGTGCTGTCAACATTCACCTACGCCAACACTCCTGACGCTGGAGCTGAAGGTGTGCTGTCAACATTCACCTACGCCTACACTCCTGACGCTGGAGCTGAGGGTGTGCTGTCACCATTCACCTACGCCAACACTCCTGACGCTGGAGCTGAGGGTGTGCTGTCAACATTCACCTACGCCAACACTCCTGACGCTGGAGCTGAGGGTGTGCTGTCAACATTCACCTACGCCAACACTGCTGATGCTGGAGCTGAGGGTGTACTGTCAACATTCACCTACGCCAACACTCCTGATGCTGGAGCTGAGGGTGTACTGTCAACATTCACCTATGCCAACACTGCTGATGCTGGAGCTGAGGGTGTACTGTCAACATTCACCTACGCCAACACTCCTGACGCTGGAGCTGAGGGTGTGCTGTCAACATTCAGCTACGCCAACACTCCTGCCGCTGGAGCTGAGGGTGTGCTGTCCACATTCACCTACGCCAACACTCCTGACGCTGGAGCTGAGGGTGTACTGTTAACATTCACCTACGCCAACACTCCTGATGCTGGAGCTGAGGGTGTGCTACCAACATTCACCTACGCCAACACTCCTGACGCTGGAGCTGAGGGTGTGCTGTCACCATTCACCTACACCAACACTCCTGACGCTGGAGCTGAAGGTGTGCTGTCAACATTCACCTACGCCAAGATTCCTGAGGCTGGAGCTGAGGGTGTGCTGTCACCATTCACCTACACCAACACTCCTGACGCTGGAGCTGAAGGTGTGCTGTCAACATTCAGCTACGCCAACACTGCTGACGCTCGAGCTGAGGGTGTGCTGTCAACATTCACCTACGCCAAGTTTCCTGACGCTGGAGCTGAGGGTGTGCTGTCAACATTCACCTACGCCAACACTGCTGACTCTCGAGCTGAGGGTGTGCTGTCAACATTCACCTACGCCAACAGTCCTGACGCTGGAGCTGAAGGTGTGCTGTCAACATTCACCTACGCCTACACTCCTGACGCTGGAGCTGAGGGTGTGCTGTCACCATTCACCTACGCCAACACTCCTGACGATGGAGCTGAGGGTGTGCTGTCACCATTCACCTACAACAACACTCCTGACGCTGGAGCTGAAGGTGTGCTGTCAACATTCACCTACGCCAAGATTCCTGACGCTGGAGCTGAGGGTGTGCTGTCACCATTCACCTACACCAACACTCCTGACGCTGGAGCTGAGGGTGTGCTGTCAACATTCAGCTACGCCAACACTGCTGACGCTCGAGCTGAGGGTGTGCTGTCAACATTCACCTACGCCAACACTCCTGATGCTGGAGCTGAGGGTGTGCTGTCACCATTCACCTACGCCAACACTCCTGATGCTGGAGCTGAAGGTGTGCTGTCAACATTCACCTACGCCGACAGTCCTGACGCTGGAGCTGAAGGTGTGCTGTCAACATTCACCTACGCCTACACTCCTGACGCTGGAGCTGAGGGTGTGCTGTCACCATTCACCTACGCCAACACTCCTGACGCTGGAGCTGAGGGTGTGCTGTCACCATTCACCTACACCAACACTCCTGACGCTGGAGCTGAAGGTGTGCTGTCAACATTCACCTACGCCAACACTCCTGACGCTGGAGCTGAGGGTGTGCTGTCAACATTCACCTACGCCAACACTGCTGATGCTGGAGCTGAGGGTGTACTGTCAACATTCACCTACGCCAACACTCCTGATGCTGGAGCTGAGGGTGTACTGTCAACATTCATCTACGCCAACACTGCTGATGCTGGAGCTGAGGGTGTGCTGTCAACATTCATCTACGCCAAGACTCCTGACGCTGGAGCTGAGGGTGTGCTGTCAACATTCAGCTACGCCAACACTCCTGCCGCTGGAGCTGAGGGTGTGCTGTCAACATTCACCTACGCCAACACTCCTGACGCTGGAGCTGAGGGTGTGCTGTCAACATTCACCTACGCCAACACTGCTGATGCTGGAGCTGAGGGTGTACTGTCAACATTCACCTACGCCAACACTCCTGATGCTGGAGCTGAGGGTGTACTGTCAACATTCACCTATGCCAACACTGCTGATGCTGGAGCTGAGGGTGTACTGTCAACATTCACCTACGCCAACACTCCTGACGCTGGAGCTGAGGGTGTGCTGTCAACATTCATCTACGCCAACACTCCTGCCGCTGGAGCTGAGGGTGTGCTGTCCACATTCACCTACGCCAACACTCCTGACGCTGGAGCTGAGGGTGTGCTGTCAACATTCACCTACGCCAGCACTGCTGATGCTGGAGCTGAGGGTGTACTGTTAACATTCACCTACGCCAACACTCCTGATGCTGGAGCTGAGGGTGTGCTACCAACATTCACCTACGCCAACACTCCTGACGCTGGAGCTGAGGGTGTGCTGTCACCATTCACCTACACCAACACTCCTGACGCTGGAGCTGAAGGTGTGCTGTCAACATTCACCTACGCCAACACTCCTGACGCTGGAGCTGAGGGTGTGCTGTCACCATTCACCTACACCAACACTGCTGACACTGGAGCTGAAGGTGTGCTGTCAACATTCACCTACGCCAAGATTCCTGAGGCTGGAGCTGAGGGTGTGCTGTCACCATTCACCTACACCAACACTCCTGACGCTGGAGCTGAAGGTGTGCTGTCAACATTCAGCTACGCCAACACTGCTGACGCTCGAGCTGAGGGTGTGCTGTCAACATTCACCTACGCCAAGTTTCCTGACGCTGGAGCTGAGGGTGTGCTGTCAACATTCACCTACGCCGACAGTCCTGACGCTGGAGCTGAAGGTGTGCTGTCAACATTCACCTACGCCTACACTCCTGACGCTGGAGCTGAGGGTGTGCTGTCACCATTCACCTACGCCAACACTCCTGACGCTGGAGCTGAGGGTGTGCTGTCACCATTCACCTACACCAACACTCCTGACGCTGGAGCTGAAGGTGTGCTGTCAACATTCACCTACGCCAACACTCCTGACGCTGGAGCTGAGGGTGTGCTGTCAACATTCACCTACGCCAACACTGCTGATGCTGGAGCTGAGGGTGTACTGTCAACATTCACCTACGCCAACACTCCTGATGCTGGAGCTGAGGGTGTACTGTCAACATTCATCTACGCCAACACTGCTGATGCTGGAGCTGAGGGTGTGCTGTCAACATTCATCTACGCCAAGACTCCTGACGCTGGAGCTGAGGGTGTGCTGTCAACATTCAGCTACGCCAACACTCCTGCCGCTGGAGCTGAGGGTGTGCTGTCAACATTCACCTACGCCAACACTCCTGACGCTGGAGCTGAGGGTGTGCTGTCAACATTCACCTACGCCAACACTGCTGATGCTGGAGCTGAGGGTGTACTGTCAACATTCACCTACGCCAACACTCCTGATGCTGGAGCTGAGGGTGTACTGTCAACATTCACCTATGCCAACACTGCTGATGCTGGAGCTGAGGGTGTACTGTCAACATTCACCTACGCCAACACTCCTGACGCTGGAGCTGAGGGTGTGCTGTCAACATTCATCTACGCCAACACTCCTGCCGCTGGAGCTGAGGGTGTGCTGTCCACATTCACCTACGCCAACACTCCTGACGCTGGAGCTGAGGGTGTGCTGTCAACATTCACCTACGCCAGCACTGCTGATGCTGGAGCTGAGGGTGTACTGTTAACATTCACCTACGCCAACACTCCTGATGCTGGAGCTGAGGGTGTGCTACCAACATTCACCTACGCCAACACTCCTGACGCTGGAGCTGAGGGTGTGCTGTCACCATTCACCTACACCAACACTCCTGACGCTGGAGCTGAAGGTGTGCTGTCAACATTCACCTACGCCAACACTCCTGACGCTGGAGCTGAGGGTGTGCTGTCACCATTCACCTACACCAACACTGCTGACACTGGAGCTGAAGGTGTGCTGTCAACATTCACCTACGCCAAGATTCCTGAGGCTGGAGCTGAGGGTGTGCTGTCACCATTCACCTACACCAACACTCCTGACGCTGGAGCTGAAGGTGTGCTGTCAACATTCAGCTACGCCAACACTGCTGACGCTCGAGCTGAGGGTGTGCTGTCAACATTCACCTACGCCAAGTTTCCTGACGCTGGAGCTGAGGGTGTGCTGTCAACATTCAGCTACGCCAACACTGCTGACGCTCGAGCTGAGGGTGTGCTGTCAACATTCACCTACGCCAAGTTTCCTGACGCTGGAGCTGAGGGTGTGCTGTCAACATTCACCTACGCCAACAGTCCTGACGCTGGAGCTGAAGGTGTGCTGTCAACATTCACCTACGCCTACACTCCTGACGCTGGAGCTGAGGGTGTGCTGTCACCATTCACCTACGCCAACACTCCTGACGCTGGAGCTGAGGGTGTGCTGTCACCATTCACCTACAACAACACTCCTGACGCTGGAGCTGAAGGTGTGCTGTCAACATTCACCTACGCCAAGATTCCTGACGCTGGAGCTGAGGGTGTGCTGTCACCATTCACCTACACCAACACTCCTGATGCTGGAGCTGAGGGTGTGCTGTCAACATTCACCTACGCCAACACTCCTGATGCTGGAGCTGAGGGTGTGCTGTCAACATTCACCTACGCCGACAGTCCTGACGCTGGAGCTGAAGGTGTGCTGTCAACATTCACCTACGCCTACACTCCTGACGCTGGAGCTGAGGGTGTGCTGTCACCATTCACCTACGCCAACACTCCTGACGCTGGAGCTGAGGGTGTGCTGTCACCATTCACCTACACCAACACTCCTGACGCTGGAGCTGAAGGTGTGCTGTCAACATTCAGCTACGCCAACACTGCTGACGCTGGAGCTGAGGGTGTGCTGTCAACATTCACCTACGCCAACACTGCTGATGCTGGAGCTGAGGGTGTACTGTCAACATTCACCTACGCCAACACTCCTGATGCTGGAGCTGAGGGTGTACTGTCAACATTCATCTACGCCAACACTGCTGATGCTGGAGCTGAGGGTGTACTGTCAACATTCACCTACGCCAAGACTCCTGACACTGGAGCTGAGGGTGTGCTGTCAACATTCACCTACGCCAACACTCCTGATGCTGGAGCTGAGGGTGTACTGTCAACATTCATCTACGCCAACACTGCTGATGCTGGAGCTGAGGGTGTACTGTCAACATTCACCTACGCCAACACTCCCGACGCTGGAGCTGAGGGTGTGCTGTCCACATTCACCTACGCCAACACTCCTGACGCTGGAGCTGAGGGTGTGCTGTCAACATTCACCTACGCCAGCACTGCTGATGCTGGAGCTGAGGGTGTACTGTTAACATTCACCTACGCCAACACTCCTGATGCTGGAGCTGAGTGTGTGCTGTCACCATTCACCTACACCAAGACTCCTGACGCTGGAGCTGAAGGTGTGCTGTCAACATTTACCTACGCCAAGATTCCTGACGCTGGAGCGGAGGGTGTGCTGTCACCATTCACCTACACCAACACTCCTGACGCTGGAGCTGAAGGTGTGCTGTCAACATTCAGCTACGCCAACACTGCTGACGCTCGAGCTGAGGGTGTGCTGTCAACATTCACCTACGCCAAGTTTCCTGACGCTGGAGCTGAGGGTGTGCTGTCAACATTCAGCTACGCCAACACTGCTGACGCTGGAGCTGAGGGTGTGCTGTCAACATTCACCTACACCAACACTCCTGACGCTGGAGCTGAGGGTGTGCTGTCAACATTCACCTACGCCAACAGTCCTGACGCTGGAGCTGAGGATGTGCTGTCACCATTCACCTACGCCAACACTCCTGAAGCTGGAGCTGAGGGTGTGCTGTCAACATTCACCTACACCAAGACTCCTGACGCTGGAGCTGAGGGTGTGCTGTCAACATTCACCTACGCCTACACTCCTGATGCTGGAGCTGAGGGTGTGCTGTCAACATTCAGCTACGCCTACAGTCCTGACGCTGAAGCTGAGGGTGTGCTGTCATCATTCACCTACACCAACACTCCTGACGCTGGAGCTGAGGGTGTGCTGTCAACATTCACCTACGCCAACACTCCAGACGCTGGAGTTGAAGGTGTGCTGTCACCATTCACCTACACCAACACTCCTGACGCTGAAGCTGAGGGTGTGCTGTCAACATTCACCTACGCCAACACTCCTGATGCTGGAGCTGAGGGTGTGCTGTCAACATTCACCTACAGGAGCTGAGGTTGTGTGGTCAACATTCACCTACGCCTACACTCCTGACGCTGGAGCTGAGGGTGTGCTGTCAACATTCACCTACGCCAACACTCCTGACGCTGGAGCTGAGGGTGTGCTGTCAACATTCACCTACGCCAACACTGATGATGCTGGAGCTGAGGGTGTACTGTCAACATTCAACTACGCCAACACTCCTGATGCTGGAGCTGAAGGTGTGCTGTCAACATTCACCTACACCAACACTCCTGATGCTGGAGCTGAGGGTGTGCTGTAAACATTCAACTACACCAACACTCCTGACGCTGAAGCTGAGGGTGTGCTGTCAACATTCACCTACGCCAACACTCCTGACGCTGGAGCTGAGGGTGTGCTGTCAACATTCACCTACGCCAACACTCCTGACGCTGGAGCTGAGGGTGTGCTGTCACCATTCACCTACGCCATCACTGATGATGCTGAAGCTGAGGGTGTACTGTCAACATTCACCTACAGGAGCTGAGGTTGTGTGGTCAACATTCACCTACGCCTACACTCCTGACGCTGGAGCTGAGGGTGTGCTGTCAACATTCACCTACGCCATCACTGATGATGCTGAAGCTGAGGGTGTACTGTCAACATTCACCTACGCCAACACTCCTGATGCTGGAGCTGAAGGTGTACTGTCAACATTCACCTACGCCAACACTCCTGACGCTGGAGCTGAGGGTGTACTGTCAACATTCACCTACGCCAACACTCCTGATGCTGGAGCTGAGGGTGTACTGTCAACATTCACCTACGCCAAGACTCCTGACGCTGGAGCTGAGGGTGTACTGTTAACATTCACCTACGCCAACACTGCTGACGCTCGAGCTGAGGGTGTGCTGTCAACATTCACCTACGCCAACACACCTGATGCTGGAGCTGAGGGTTTGCTGTCAACATTCAGCTACGCCTACACTCCTGACGCTGGAGCTGAGGATGTGCTGTCAACATTCAGCTACGCCTACACTCCTGACCTTGAAGCTGAGGGTTGGCTGTCACCATTCACCTACACCAACACTCCTGACGCTGGAGCTGAGGGTGTGCTGTCAACATTCACCTACGCCAACACTGCTGACGCTGGAGCTGAGGATGTGCTGTCACCATTCACCTACGCCAACACTCCTGAACCTGGAGCTGAGGGTGTGCTGTCAACATTCACCTACACCAAGACTCCTGACGCTGGAACTGAGGGTGTACTGTCAACATTCACCTACACCAAGACTCCTGATGCTGGAGCTGAAGGTGTGCTGTCAACATTCACCTACGCCTACACTCCTGATGCTGGAGCTGAGGGTGTGCTGTCAACATTCAGCTACGCCATCACTGATGATGCTGGAGCTGAGGGTGTGCTGTCAACATTCACCTACGCCAACAGTCCTGACGCTGGAGCTGAAGGTGTGCTGTCAACATTCACCTACGCCTACACTCCTGACGCTGGAGCTGAGGGTGTGCTGTCACCATTCACCTACGCCAACACTCCTGACGCTGGAGCTGAGGGTGTGCTGTCACCATTCACCTACACCAACACTCCTGACGCTGGAGCTGAAGGTGTGCTGTCAACATTCACCTACGCCAAGACTCCTGATGCTGGAGCTGAGGGTGTGCTGTCAACATTCACCTACGCCAACACTCCTGATGCTGGAGCTGAGGGTGTACTGTCAACATTCACCTACGCCAACGCTGCTGATGCTGGAGCTTAGGGTGTACTGTCAACATTCACCTACGCCAAGACTCCTGACGCTGGAGCTGAGGGTGTGCTGTCAACATTCAGCTACGCCAACACTCCTGCCGCTGGAGCTGAGGGTGTGCTGTCCACATTCACCTACGCCAACACTCCTGACGCTGGAGCTGAGGGTGTGCTGTCAACATTCACCTACGCCAACACTGCTGATGCTGGAGCTGAGGGTGTACTGTTAACATTCACCTACGCCAACACTCCTGATGCTGGAGGTGAGGGTGTGCTGTCAACATTCACCTACGCCAACAGTCCTGATGCTGGAGCTGAAGGTGTGTTGTCAACATTCACCTACGCCTACACTCCTGACGCTGGAGCTGAGGGTGTGCTGTCACCATTCACCTACGCCAACACTCCTGACGCTGGAGCTGAGGGTGTGCTGTCACCATTCACCTACACCAACACTCCTGACGCTGGAGCTGAAGGTGTGCTGTCACCATTCACCTACACCAACACTCCTGACGCTGGAGCTGAAGGTGTGCTGTCAACATTCAGCTACGCCAACACTGCTGATGCTGGAGGTGAGGGTGTGCTGTCAACATTCACCTACGCCAACAGTCCTGATGCTGGAGCTGAAGGTGTGTTGTCAACATTCACCTACGCCTACACTCCTGACGCTGGAGCTGAGGGTGTGCTGTCACCATTCACCTACACCAACACTCCTGACGCTGGAGCTGAAGGTGTGCTGTCAACATTCAGCTACGCCAACACTCCTGACGCTGGAGCTGAGGGTGTGCTGTCAACATTCAGCTACGCCTACACTCCTGACGCTGGAGCTGAGGGTGTGCTGTCAACATTCAGCTACGCCTACACTCCTGACGCTGAAGCTGAGTGTGTGCTGTCACCATTCATCTACACCAACACTCCTGACGCTGGAGCTGAGGGTGTGCTGTCAACATTCACCTACACCAACACTCCTGACGCTGGAGCTGAGGGTGTGCTGTCAACATTCACCTACGCCAACACTCCTGAAGCTGGAGCTGAGGGTGTGCTGTCAACATTCACCTACACCAAGACTCCTGACGCTGGAGCTGAGGGTGTGCTGTCAACATTCACCTACGCCTACACTCCTGATGCTGGAGCTGAGGGTGTGCTGTCAACATTCAGCTACGCCTACACTCCTGACGCTGAAGCTGAGGGTGTGCTGTCACCATTCACCTACACCAACACTCCTGACGCTGGAGCTGAGGGTGTGCTGTCAACATTCACCTATGCCAACACTCCTGACGCTGGAGCTGAGGGTGTGCTGTCCACATTCACCTACGCCAACACTCCTGACGCTGGAGTTGAAGGTGTGCTGTCAACATTCACCTACAGGAGCTGAGGTTGTGTGGTCAACATTCACCTACGCCTACACTCCTGACGCTGGAGCTGAGGGTGTGCTGTCAACATTCACCTACGCCAACACTCCTGACGCTGGAGCTGAGGGTGTGCTGTCAACATTCACCTACGCCAACACTGATGATGCTGGAGCTCAGGGTGTACTGTCCACATTCACCTACGCCAACACTCCTGACGCTGGAGCTGAAGGTGTGCTGTCAACATTCACCTACGCCAACACTCCTGATGCTGGAGCTGAGGGTGTGCTGTAAACATTCACCTACGCCAACACTCCTGATGCTGGAGCTGAGGGTGTGCTGTCAACATTCACCTACACCAACAGTCCTGACGCTGGAGCTGAGGGTGTGATGTCAACATTCACCTACGCCTACACTCCTGACGCTGGAGCTGAGGGTGTGCTGCCACCATTCACCTACGCCAACACTCCTGACGCTGGAGCTGAGGGTGTGCTGTCACCATTCACCTACACCAACACTCCTGACGCTGGAGCTGAAGGTGTGCTGTCAACATTCACCTACGCCAAGACTCCTGACGCTGGAGCTGAAGGTGTGCTGTCAACATTCACCTACGCCAACACTCCTGATGCTGGAGCTGAGGGTTTGCTGTCAACATTCAGCTACGCCTACACTCCCGACGCTTGAGCTGAGGGTGTGCTGTCAACATTCAGCTACGCCTACACTCCTGACGCTGGAGCTGAGGGTGTGCTGTGACCATTCACCTACACCGACACTCCTGACGCTGGAGCTGAAGGTGTGCTGTCAACATTCAGCTACGCCTACACTCCTGACGCTGGAGCTGAGGGTGTGCTGTCACCATTCACCTACACCAACACTCCTGACGCTGGAGCTGAGGGTGTGCTGTCAACATTCACCTACGCCAACATGCCTGATGCTGGAGCTGAGGGTGTGCTGTCAACATTCACCTACGCCAACACTCCTGACGCTGGAGCTGAGGGTGTCCTGTTAACATTCACCTACACCAACACTCCTGACGCTGGAGCTGAGGGTGTGCTGTCAACATTCACCTACAGGAGCTGAGGTTGTGTGGTCAACATTCACCTACGCCTACACTCCTGACGCTGGAGCTGAGGGTGTGCTGTCAACATTCACCTACGCCAACACTCCTGACGCTGGAGCTGAGGCTGTGCTGTCAACATTCACCTACGCCAACACTCCTGATGCTGGAGCTGAGGGTGTGCTGTAAACATTCACCTACGCCAACACTCCTGATGCTGGAGCTGAGGGTGTGCTGTCAACATTCACCTACGCCAACAGTCCTGACGCTGGAGCTGAGGGTGTGCTGTCAACATTCACCTACGCCTACACTCCTGACGCTGGAGCTGAGGGTGTGCTGTCACCATTCACCTACGCCAACACTCCTGACGCTGGAGCTGAGGGTGTGCTGTCACCATTCACCTACACCAACACTCCTGACGCTGGAGCTGAAGGTGTGCTGTCAACATTCACCTACGCCAAGACTCCTGACGCTGGAGCTGAAGGTGTGCTGTCAACATTCACCTACGCCAACACTCCTGATGCTGGAGCTGAGGGTTTGCTGTCAACATTCACCTACGCCTACACTCCCGACGCTTGAGCTGAGGGTGTGCTGTCAAAATTCAGCTACGCCTACACTCCTGACGCTGGAGCTGAGGGTGTGCTGTGACCATTCACCTACACCGACACTCCTGACGCTGGAGCTGAAGGTGTGCTGTCAACATTCAGCTACGCCTACACTCCTGACGCTGGAGCTGAGGGTGTGCTGTCACCATTCACCTACACCAACACTCCTGACGCTGGAGCTGAGGGTGTGCTGTCAACATTCAGCTACGCCTACACTCCTGACGCTGGAGCTGAGGGTGTACTGTCCACATTCACCTACGCCAACACTCCTGACGCTGGAGCTGAGGGTGTGCTGTCAACCTTCACCTACGCCAACACTGCTGATGCTGGAGCTGAGGGTATACTGTCAACATTCAGCTACGCCAACACTCCTGACGCTGGAGCTGAGGGTGTGCTGTCAACATTCAGCTACGCCAACACTCCTGCCGCTGGAGCTGAGGGTGTGCTGTCCACATTCACCTACGCCAACACTCCTGACGCTGGAGCTGAGGGTGTGCTGTCAACATTCACCTACACCAACACTCCTGACGCTGGAGCTGAGGGTGTGCTGTCAACATTCACCTACAGGAGCTGAGGTTGTGTGGTCAACATTCACCTACGCCTACACTCCTGACGCTGGAGCTGAGGGTGTGCTGTCAACATTCACCTACGCCAACACTCCTGACGCTGGAACTGAAGGTGTGCTGTCAACATTCACCTACACCAACACTCCTGATGCTGGAGCTGAGGGTGTGCTGTCAACATTCACCTACGCCAACAGTCCTGACGCTGGAGCTGAGGGTGTGCTGTCAACATTCACCTACGCCTACACTCCTGATGCTGGAACTGAAGGTGTGCTGTCAACATTCACCTACACCAACACTCCTGATGCTGGAGCTGAAGGTGTGCTGTCAACATTCACCTACGCCAACACTCCTGATGCTGGAGCTGAGGGTGTGCTGTAAACATTCACCTACGCCAACACTCCTGATGCTGGAGCTGAGGGTGTGCTGTCAACATTCACCTACGCCAACAGTCCTGACGCTGGAGCTGAGGGTGTGCTGTCAACATTCACCTACGCCTACACTCCTGACGCTGGAGCTGAGGGTGTGCTGTCACCATTCACCTACACCAACACTCCTGACGCTGGAGCTGAAGGTGTGCTGTCAACATTCACCTACGCCAAGACTCCTGACGCTGAAGCTGAAGGTGTGCTGTCAACATTCACCTACGCCAACACTCCTGATGCTGGAGCTGAGGGTTTGCTGTCAACATTCAGCTACGCCAACACTCCTGACGCTTGAGCTGAGGGTGTGCTGTCAACATTCAGCTACGCCTGCACTCCTGACGCTGGAGCTGAGGGTATGCTGTGACCATTCACCTACACCGACACTCCTGACGCTGGAGCTGAAGGTGTGCTGTCAACATTCAGCTACGCCTACACTCCTGACGCTGGAGCTGAGGGTGTGCTGTCACCATTCACCTACACCAACACTCCTGACGCTGGAGCTGAGGGTGTGCTGTCAACATTCAGCTACGCCTACACTCCTGACGCTGGAGCTGAGGGTGTACTGTCCACATTCACCTACGCCAACACTCCTGACGCTGGAGCTGAGGGTGTGCTGTCAACCTTCACCTACGCCAACACTGCTGATGCTGGAGCTGAGGGTGTACTGTCAACATTCACCTACACCAACACTCCTGACGCTGGAGCTGAGGGTGTGCTGTCAACATTCACCTACAGGAGCTGAGGTTGTGTGGTCAACATTCACCTACGCCTACACTCCTGACGCTGGAGCTGAGGGTGTGCTGTCAACATTCACCTACGCCAACAATCCTGACGCTGGAGCTGAGGTGTGCTGTCAACATTCACCTACGCCAACACTGCTGACGCTGGAGCTGAGGCTGTGCTGTCAACATTCACCTACGCCAACACTCCTGATGCTGGAACTGAAGGTGTGCTGTCAACATTCACCTACACCAACACTCCTGATGCTGGAGCTGAAGGTGTGCTGTCAACATTCACCTACGCCAACACTCCTGATGCTGGAGCTGAAGGTGTGCTGTCAACATTCACCTACGCCAACACTCCTGATGGTGGAGCTGAGGGTGTGCTGTAAACATTCACCTACGCCAACACTCCTGATGCTGGAGCTGAGGGTTTGCTGTCAACATTCAGCTACGCCAACACTCCTGACGCTTGAGCTGAGGGTGTGCTGTCAACATTCAGCTACGCCTACACTCCTGACGCTGGAGCTGAGGGTGTGCTGTGACCATTCACCTACACCGACACTCCTGACGCTGGAGCTGAAGGTGTGCTGTCAACATTCAGCTACACCAACACTCCTGACGCTGGAGCTGAGGGTGTGCTGTCACCATTCACCTACACCAACACTCCTGACGCTGGAGCTGAGGGTGTGCTGTCAACATTCAGCTACGCCTACACTCCTGACGCTGGAGCTGAGGGTGTACTGTCCACATTCACCTACGCCAACACTCCTGACGCTGGAGCTGAGGGTGTGCTGTCAACCTTCACCTACGCCAACACTGCTGATGCTGGAGCTGAGGGTGTACTGTCTACATTCAGCTACGCCTACACTCCTGACGCTGGAGCTGAGGGTGTACTGTCCACATTCACCTACGCCAACACTCCTGACGCTGGAGCTGAGGGTGTGCTGTCAACCTTCACCTACGCCAACACTGCTGATGCTGGAGCTGAGGGTGTACTGTCAACATTCACCTACGCCAACACTCCTGACGCTGGAGCTGAGGGTGTGCTGTCAACATTCAGCTACGCCAACACTCCTGCCGCTGGAGCTGAGGGTGTGCTGTCCACATTCACCTACGCCAACACTCCTGACGCTGGAGCTGAGGGTGTGCTGTCAACATTCACCTACACCAACACTCCTGACGCTGGAGCTGAGGGTGTGCTGTCAACATTCACCTACAGGAGCTGAGGTTGTGTGGTCAACATTCACCTACGCCTACACTCCTGACGCTGGAGCTGAGGGTGTGCTGTCAACATTCACCTACGCCAACACTCCTGACGCTGGAACTGAAGGTGTGCTGTCAACATTCACCTACACCAACACTCCTGATGCTGGAGCTGAGGGTGTGCTGTCAACATTCACCTACGCCAACAGTCCTGACGCTGGAGCTGAGGGTGTGCTGTCAACATTCACCTACGCCTACACTCCTGATGCTGGAACTGAAGGTGTGCTGTCAACATTCACCTACACGAACACTCCTGATGCTGGAGCTGAAGGTGTGCTGTCAACATTCACCTACGCCAACACTCCTGATGCTGGAGCTGAGGGTGTGCTGTAAACATTCACCTACGCCAACACTCCTGATGCTGGAGCTGAGGGTGTGCTGTCAACATTCACCTACGCCAACAGTCCTGACGCTGGAGCTGAGGGTGTGCTGTCAACATTCACCTACGCCTACACTCCTGACGCTGGAGCTGAGGGTGTGCTGTCACCATTCACCTACACCAACACTCCTGACGCTGGAGCTGAAGGTGTGCTGTCAACATTCACCTACGCCAAGACTCCTGACGCTGAAGCTGAAGGTGTGCTGTCAACATTCACCTACGCCAACACTCCTGATGCTGGAGCTGAGGGTTTGCTGTCAACATTCAGCTACGCCAACACTCCTGACGCTTGAGCTGAGGGTGTGCTGTCAGCATTCAGCTACGCCTGCACTCCTGACGCTGGAGCTGAGGGTATGCTGTGACCATTCACCTACACCGACACTCCTGACGCTGGAGCTGAAGGTGTGCTGTCAACATTCAGCTACGCCTACACTCCTGACGCTGGAGCTGAGGGTGTGCTGTCACCATTCACCTACACCAACACTCCTGACGCTGGAGCTGAGGGTGTGCTGTCAACATTCAGCTACGCCTACACTCCTGACGCTGGAGCTGAGGGTGTACTGTCCACATTCACCTACGCCAACACTCCTGACGCTGGAGCTGAGGGTGTGCTGTCAACCTTCACCTACGCCAACACTGCTGATGCTGGAGCTGAGGGTGTACTGTCAACATTCACCTACACCAACACTCCTGACGCTGGAGCTGAGGGTGTGCTGTCAACATTCACCTACAGGAGCTGAGGTTGTGTGGTCAACATTCACCTACGCCTACACTCCTGACGCTGGAGCTGAGGGTGTGCTGTCAACATTCACCTACGCCAACAATCCTGACGCTGGAGCTGAGGTGTGCTGTCAACATTCACCTACGCCAACACTGCTGACGCTGGAGCTGAGGCTGTGCTGTCAACATTCACCTACGCCAACACTCCTGATGCTGGAACTGAAGGTGTGCTGTCAACATTCACCTACACCAACACTCCTGATGCTGGAGCTGAAGGTGTGCTGTCAACATTCACCTACGCCAACACTCCTGATGCTGGAGCTGAAGGTGTGCTGTCAACATTCACCTACGCCAACACTCCTGATGCTGGAGCTGAGGGTGTGCTGTAAACATTCACCTACGCCAACACTCCTGATGCTGGAGCTGAGGGTTTGCTGTCAACATTCAGCTACGCCAACACTCCTGACGCTTGAGCTGAGGGTGTGCTGTCAACATTCAGCTACGCCTACACTCCTGACGCTGGAGCTGAGGGTGTGCTGTGACCATTCACCTACACCGACACTCCTGACGCTGGAGCTGAAGGTGTGCTGTCAACATTCAGCTACACCAACACTCCTGACGCTGGAGCTGAGGGTGTGCTGTCACCATTCACCTACACCAACACTCCTGACGCTGGAGCTGAGGGTGTGCTGTCAACATTCAGCTACGCCTACACTCCTGACGCTGGAGCTGAGGGTGTACTGTCCACATTCACCTACGCCAACACTCCTGACGCTGGAGCTGAGGGTGTGCTGTCAACCTTCACCTACGCCAACACTGCTGATGCTGGAGCTGAGGGTGTACTGTCTACATTCAGCTACGCCAAGACTCCTGACGCTGGAGCTGAGGGTGTGCTGTCAACATTCAGCTACGCCAAGACTCCTGCCGCTGGAGCTGAGGGTGTGCTGTCAACATTCACCTACGCCAACACTGCTGATGCTGGAACTGAGGGTGTACTGTCAACATTCACCTACGCCAACACTCCTGATGCTGGAGCTGAAGGTGTGCTGTCAACATTCACCTACGCCAACACTCCTGACGCTGGAGCTGAGGGTGTGCTGTCCACATTCACCTACGCCAACACTGCTGACGCTGGAGCTGAGGGTGTGCTGTCACCATTCACCTACGCCAACACTCCTGACGCTGGAGCTGAGGGTGTGCTGTCACCATTCACCTACACCAACACTCCTGACGCTGGAGCTGAAGGTGTGCTGTCAACACTCACCTACGCCAAGATTCCTGACGCTGGAGCTGAGGGTGTGCTGTCACCATTCACCTACACCAACACTCCTGACGCTGGAGCTGAAGGTGTGCTGTCAACATTCAGCTACGCCAACACTGCTGACGCTCGAGCTGAGGGTGTGCTGTCAACATTCAGCTACGCCATCACTGATGATGCTGGAGCTGAGGGTGTGCTGTCAACATTCACCTACGCCAACAGTCCTGACGCTGGAGCTGAAGGTGTGCTGTCAACATTCACCTACGCCTACACTCCTGACGCTGGAGCTGAGGGTGTGCTGTCACCATTCACCTACGCCAACACTCCTGACGCTGGAGCTGAGGGTGTGCTGTCACCATTCACCTACACCAACACTCCTGACGCTGGAGCTGAAGGTGTGCTGTCAACATTCACCTACGCCAAGACTCCTGATGCTGGAGCTGAGGGTGTGCTGTCAACATTCACCTACGCCAACACTCCTGATGCTGGAGCTGAGGGTGTACTGTCAACATTCACCTACGCCAACGCTGCTGATGCTGGAGCTTAGGGTGTACTGTCAACATTCACCTACGCCAAGACTCCTGACGCTGGAGCTGAAGGTGTGCTGTCCACATTCACCTACGCCAACACTCCTGACGCTGGAGCTGAGGGTGTGCTGTCAACATTCACCTACGCCAACACTGCTGATGCTGGAGCTGAGGGTGTGCTGTCAACATTCACCTACGCCAACACTGCTGATGCTGGAGCTGAGGGTGTACTGTTAACATTCACCTACGCCAACACTCCTGATGCTGGAGGTGAGGGTGTGCTGTCAACATTCACCTACGCCAACAGTCCTGATGCTGGAGCTGAAGGTGTGTTGTCAACATTCACCTACGCCTACACTCCTGACGCTGGAGCTGAGGGTGTGCTGTCACCATTCACCTACGCCAACACTCCTGACGCTGGAGCTGAGGGTGTGCTGTCACCATTCACCTACACCAACACTGCTGACGCTGGAGCTGAAGGTGTGCTGTCACCATTCACCTACACCAACACTCCTGACGCTGGAGCTGAAGGTGTGCTGTCAACATTCAGCTACGCCAACACTGCTGATGCTGGAGGTGAGGGTGTGCTGTCAACATTCACCTACGCCAACAGTCCTGATGCTGGAGCTGAAGGTGTGTTGTCAACATTCACCTACGCCTACACTCCTGACGCTGGAGCTGAGGGTGTGCTGTCACCATTCACCTACACCAACACTCCTGACGCTGGAGCTGAAGGTGTGCTGTCAACATTCAGCTACGCCAACACTCCTGACGCTGGAGCTGAGGGTGTGCTGTCAACATTCAGCTACGCCTACACTCCTGACGCTGGAGCTGAGGGTGTGCTGTCAACATTCAGCTACGCCTACACTCCTGACGCTGAAGCTGAGTGTGTGCTGTCACCATTCATCTACACCAACACTCCTGACGCTGGAGCTGAGGGTGTGCTGTCAACATTCACCTACACCAACACTCCTGACGCTGGAGCTGAGGGTGTGCTGTCAACATTCACCTACGCCAACACTCCTGACGCTTGAGCTGAGGGTGTGCTGTCAACATTCAGCTACGCCTGCACTCCTGACGCTGGAGCTGAGGGTATGCTGTGACCATTCACCTACACCGACACTCCTGACGCTGGAGCTGAAGGTGTGCTGTCAACATTCAGCTACGCCTACACTCCTGACGCTGGAGCTGAGGGTGTGCTGTCACCATTCACCTACACCAACACTCCTGACGCTGGAGCTGAGGGTGTGCTGTCAACATTCAGCTACGCCTACACTCCTGACGCTGGAGCTGAGGGTGTACTGTCCACATTCACCTACGCCAACACTCCTGACGCTGGAGCTGAGGGTGTGCTGTCAACCTTCACCTACGCCAACACTGCTGATGCTGGAGCTGAGGGTGTACTGTCAACATTCACCTACACCAACACTCCTGACGCTGGAGCTGAGGGTGTGCTGTCAACATTCACCTACAGGAGCTGAGGTTGTGTGGTCAACATTCACCTACGCCTACACTCCTGACGCTGGAGCTGAGGGTGTGCTGTCAACATTCACCTACGCCAACAATCCTGACGCTGGAGCTGAGGTGTGCTGTCAACATTCACCTACGCCAACACTGCTGACGCTGGAGCTGAGGCTGTGCTGTCAACATTCACCTACGCCAACACTCCTGATGCTGGAACTGAAGGTGTGCTGTCAACATTCACCTACACCAACACTCCTGATGCTGGAGCTGAAGGTGTGCTGTCAACATTCACCTACGCCAACACTCCTGATGCTGGAGCTGAAGGTGTGCTGTCAACATTCACCTACGCCAACACTCCTGATGCTGGAGCTGAGGGTGTGCTGTAAACATTCACCTACGCCAACACTCCTGATGCTGGAGCTGAGGGTTTGCTGTCAACATTCAGCTACGCCAACACTCCTGACGCTTGAGCTGAGGGTGTGCTGTCAACATTCAGCTACGCCTACACTCCTGACGCTGGAGCTGAGGGTGTGCTGTGACCATTCACCTACACCGACACTCCTGACGCTGGAGCTGAAGGTGTGCTGTCAACATTCAGCTACACCAACACTCCTGACGCTGGAGCTGAGGGTGTGCTGTCACCATTCACCTACACCAACACTCCTGACGCTGGAGCTGAGGGTGTGCTGTCAACATTCAGCTACGCCTACACTCCTGACGCTGGAGCTGAGGGTGTACTGTCCACATTCACCTACGCCAACACTCCTGACGCTGGAGCTGAGGGTGTGCTGTCAACCTTCACCTACGCCAACACTGCTGATGCTGGAGCTGAGGGTGTACTGTCTACATTCAGCTACGCCTACACTCCTGACGCTGGAGCTGAGGGTGTACTGTCCACATTCACCTACGCCAACACTCCTGACGCTGGAGCTGAGGGTGTGCTGTCAACCTTCACCTACGCCAACACTGCTGATGCTGGAGCTGAGGGTGTACTGTCAACATTCACCTACGCCAACACTCCTGACGCTGGAGCTGAGGGTGTGCTGTCAACATTCAGCTACGCCAACACTCCTGCCGCTGGAGCTGAGGGTGTGCTGTCCACATTCACCTACGCCAACACTCCTGACGCTGGAGCTGAGGGTGTGCTGTCAACATTCACCTACACCAACACTCCTGACGCTGGAGCTGAGGGTGTGCTGTCAACATTCACCTACAGGAGCTGAGGTTGTGTGGTCAACATTCACCTACGCCTACACTCCTGACGCTGGAGCTGAGGGTGTGCTGTCAACATTCACCTACGCCAACACTCCTGACGCTGGAACTGAAGGTGTGCTGTCAACATTCACCTACACCAACACTCCTGATGCTGGAGCTGAGGGTGTGCTGTCAACATTCACCTACGCCAACAGTCCTGACGCTGGAGCTGAGGGTGTGCTGTCAACATTCACCTACGTCTACACTCCTGATGCTGGAACTGAAGGTGTGCTGTCAACATTCACCTACACCAACACTCCTGATGCTGGAGCTGAAGGTGTGCTGTCAACATTCACCTACGCCAACACTCCTGATGCTGGAGCTGAGGGTGTGCTGTAAACATTCACCTACGCCAACACTCCTGATGCTGGAGCTGAGGGTGTGCTGTCAACATTCACCTACGCCAACAGTCCTGACGCTGGAGCTGAGGGTGTGCTGTCAACATTCACCTACGCCTACACTCCTGACGCTGGAGCTGAGGGTGTGCTGTCACCATTCACCTACACCAACACTCCTGACGCTGGAGCTGAAGGTGTGCTGTCAACATTCACCTACGCCAAGACTCCTGACGCTGAAGCTGAAGGTGTGCTGTCAACATTCACCTACGCCAACACTCCTGATGCTGGAGCTGAGGGTTTGCTGTCAACATTCAGCTACGCCAACACTCCTGACGCTTGAGCTGAGGGTGTGCTGTCAACATTCAGCTACGCCTGCACTCCTGACGCTGGAGCTGAGGGTATGCTGTGACCATTCACCTACACCGACACTCCTGACGCTGGAGCTGAAGGTGTGCTGTCAACATTCAGCTACGCCTACACTCCTGACGCTGGAGCTGAGGGTGTGCTGTCACCATTCACCTACACCAACACTCCTGACGCTGGAGCTGAGGGTGTGCTGTCAACATTCAGCTACGCCTACACTCCTGACGCTGGAGCTGAGGGTGTACTGTCCACATTCACCTACGCCAACACTCCTGACGCTGGAGCTGAGGGTGTGCTGTCAACCTTCACCTACGCCAACACTGCTGATGCTGGAGCTGAGGGTGTACTGTCAACATTCACCTACACCAACACTCCTGACGCTGGAGCTGAGGGTGTGCTGTCAACATTCACCTACAGGAGCTGAGGTTGTGTGGTCAACATTCACCTACGCCTACACTCCTGACGCTGGAGCTGAGGGTGTGCTGTCAACATTCACCTACGCCAACAATCCTGACGCTGGAGCTGAGGTGTGCTGTCAACATTCACCTACGCCAACACTGCTGACGCTGGAGCTGAGGCTGTGCTGTCAACATTCACCTACGCCAACACTCCTGATGCTGGAACTGAAGGTGTGCTGTCAACATTCACCTACACCAACACTCCTGATGCTGGAGCTGAAGGTGTGCTGTCAACATTCACCTACGCCAACACTCCTGATGCTGGAGCTGAAGGTGTGCTGTCAACATTCACCTACGCCAACACTCCTGATGCTGGAGCTGAGGGTGTGCTGTAAACATTCACCTACGCCAACACTCCTGATGCTGGAGCTGAGGGTTTGCTGTCAACATTCAGCTACGCCAACACTCCTGACGCTTGAGCTGAGGGTGTGCTGTCAACATTCAGCTACGCCTACACTCCTGACGCTGGAGCTGAGGGTGTGCTGTGACCATTCACCTACACCGACACTCCTGACGCTGGAGCTGAAGGTGTGCTGTCAACATTCAGCTACACCAACACTCCTGACGCTGGAGCTGAGGGTGTGCTGTCACCATTCACCTACACCAACACTCCTGACGCTGGAGCTGAGGGTGTGCTGTCAACATTCAGCTACGCCTACACTCCTGACGCTGGAGCTGAGGGTGTACTGTCCACATTCACCTACGCCAACACTCCTGACGCTGGAGCTGAGGGTGTGCTGTCAACCTTCACCTACGCCAACACTGCTGATGCTGGAGCTGAGGGTGTACTGTCTACATTCAGCTACGCCAAGACTCCTGACGCTGGAGCTGAGGGTGTGCTGTCAACATTCAGCTACGCCAAGACTCCTGCCGCTGGAGCTGAGGGTGTGCTGTCAACATTCACCTACGCCAACACTGCTGATGCTGGAGCTGAGGGTGTACTGTCAACATTCACCTACGCCAACACTCCTGATGCTGGAGCTGAAGGTGTGCTGTCAACATTCACCTACGCCAACACTCCTGACGCTGGAGCTGAGGGTGTGCTGTCCACATTCACCTACGCCAACACTGCTGACGCTGGAGCTGAGGGTGTGCTGTCACCATTCACCTACGCCAACACTCCTGACGCTGGAGCTGAGGGTGTGCTGTCACCATTCACCTACACCAACACTCCTGACGCTGGAGCTGAAGGTGTGCTGTCAACACTCACCTACGCCAAGATTCCTGACGCTGGAGCTGAGGGTGTGCTGTCACCATTCACCTACACCAACACTCCTGACGCTGGAGCTGAAGGTGTGCTGTCAACATTCAGCTACGCCAACACTGCTGACGCTCGAGCTGAGGGTGTGCTGTCAACATTCAGCTACGCCATCACTGATGATGCTGGAGCTGAGGGTGTGCTGTCAACATTCACCTACGCCAACAGTCCTGACGCTGGAGCTGAAGGTGTGCTGTCAACATTCACCTACGCCTACACTCCTGACGCTGGAGCTGAGGGTGTGCTGTCACCATTCACCTACGCCAACACTCCTGACGCTGGAGCTGAGGGTGTGCTGTCACCATTCACCTACACCAACACTCCTGACGCTGGAGCTGAAGGTGTGCTGTCAACATTCACCTACGCCAAGACTCCTGATGCTGGAGCTGAGGGTGTGCTGTCAACATTCACCTACGCCAACACTCCTGATGCTGGAGCTGAGGGTGTACTGTCAACATTCACCTACGCCAACGCTGCTGATGCTGGAGCTTAGGGTGTACTGTCAACATTCACCTACGCCAAGACTCCTGACGCTGGAGCTGAGGGTGTGCTGTCCACATTCACCTACGCCAACACTCCTGACGCTGGAGCTGAGGGTGTGCTGTCAACATTCACCTACGCCAACACTGCTGATGCTGGAGCTGAGGGTGTACTGTTAACATTCACCTACGCCAACACTCCTGATGCTGGAGGTGAGGGTGTGCTGTCAACATTCACCTACGCCAACAGTCCTGATGCTGGAGCTGAAGGTGTGTTGTCAACATTCACCTACGCCTACACTCCTGACGCTGGAGCTGAGGGTGTGCTGTCACCATTCACCTACGCCAACACTCCTGACGCTGGAGCTGAGGGTGTGCTGTCACCATTCACCTACACCAACACTCCTGACGCTGGAGCTGAAGGTGTGCTGTCACCATTCACCTACACCAACACTCCTGACGCTGGAGCTGAAGGTGTGCTGTCAACATTCAGCTACGCCAACACTGCTGATGCTGGAGGTGAGGGTGTGCTGTCAACATTCACCTACGCCAACAGTCCTGATGCTGGAGCTGAAGGTGTGTTGTCAACATTCACCTACGCCTACACTCCTGACGCTGGAGCTGAGGGTGTGCTGTCACCATTCACCTACACCAACACTCCTGACGCTGGAGCTGAAGGTGTGCTGTCAACATTCAGCTACGCCAACACTCCTGACGCTGGAGCTGAGGGTGTGCTGTCAACATTCAGCTACGCCTACACTCCTGACGCTGGAGCTGAGGGTGTGCTGTCAACATTCAGCTACGCCTACACTCCTGACGCTGAAGCTGAGTGTGTGCTGTCACCATTCATCTACACCAACACTCCTGACGCTGGAGCTGAGGGTGTGCTGTCAACATTCACCTACACCAACACTCCTGACGCTGGAGCTGAGGGTGTGCTGTCAACATTCACCTACGCCAACACTCCTGAAGCTGGAGCTGAGGGTGTGCTGTCAACATTCACCTACACCAAGACTCCTGACGCTGGAGCTGAGGGTGTGCTGTCAACATTCAGCTACGCCTACACTCCTGACGCTGGAGCTGAGGGTGTGCTGTCAACATTCACCTACGCCTACACTCCTGATGCTGGAGCTGAGGGTGTGCTGTCAACATTCACCTACGCCTACACTCCTGATGCTGAAGCTGAGGGTGTGCTGTCACCATTCACCTACACCAACACTCCTGACGCTGGAGCTGAGGGTGTGCTGTCAACATTCACCTATGCCAACACTCCTGACGCTGGAGCTGAGGGTGTGCTGTCCACATTCACCTACGCCAACACTCCTGACGCTGGAGTTGAAGGTGTGCTGTCAACATTCACCTACGCCAACACTCCTGACGCTGGAGCTGAGGGTGTGCTGTCAACATTCACCTACGCCAACACTGATGATGCTGGAGCTCAGGGTGTACTGTCCACATTCACCTACGCCAACACTCCTGATGCTGGAGCTGAAGGTGTGCTGTCAACATTCACCTACACCAACACTCCTGATGCTGGAGCTGAGGGTGTGCTGTAAACATTCAACTACACCAACACTCCTGACGCTGGAGCTGAGGGTGTGCTGTCAACATTCACCTACGCCACCATGCCTGATGCTGGAGCTGAGGGTGTGCTGTCAACATTCACCTACGCCAACACTCCTGACGCTGGAGCTGAGGGTGTCCTGTTAACATTCACCTACACCAACACTCCTGACGCTGGAGCTGAGGGTGTGCTGTCAACATTCACCTACAGGAGCTGAGGTTGTGTGGTCAACATTCACCTACGCCTACACTCCTGACGCTGGAGCTGAGGGTGTGCTGTCAACATTCACCTACGCCAACACTCCTGACGCTGGAGCTGAGGGTGTGCTGTCAACATTCACCTACGCCAACACTCCTGACGCTGGAGCTGAGGCTGTGCTGTCAACATTCACCTACGCCAACACTCCTGATGCTGGAGCTGAGGGTGTGCTGTAAACATTCACCTACGCCAACACTCCTGATGCTGGAGCTGAGGGTGTGCTGTCAACATTCACCTACACCAACAGTCCTGACGCTGGAGCTGAGGGTGTGATGTCAACATTCACCTACGCCTACACTCCTGACGCTGGAGCTGAGGGTGTGCTGTCACCATTCACCTACGCCAACACTCCTGACGCTGGAGCTGAGGGTGTGCTGTCAACATTCAGCTACGCCTACACTCCTGACGCTGGAGCTGAGGGTGTGCTGTGACCATTCACCTACACCGACACTCCTGACGCTGGAGCTGAAGGTGTGCTGTCAACATTCAGCTACGCCTACACTCCTGACGCTGGAGCTGAGGGTGTGCTGTCACCATTCACCTACACCAACACTCCTGACGCTGGAGCTGAGGGTGTGCTGTCAACATTCACCTACGCCAACATGCCTGATGCTGGAGCTGAGGGTGTGCTGTCAACATTCACCTACGCCAACACTCCTGACGCTGGAGCTGAGGGTGTCCTGTTAACATTCACCTACACCAACACTCCTGACGCTGGAGCTGAGGGTGTGCTGTCAACATTCACCTACAGGAGCTGAGGTTGTGTGGTCAACATTCACCTACGCCTACACTCCTGACGCTGGAGCTGAGGGTGTGCTGTCAACATTCACCTACGCCAACACTCCTGACGCTGGAGCTGAGGCTGTGCTGTCAACATTCACCTACGCCAACACTCCTGATGCTGGAGCTGAGGGTGTGCTGTAAACATTCACCTACGCCAACACTCCTGATGCTGGAGCTGAGGGTGTGCTGTCAACATTCACCTACGCCAACAGTCCTGACGCTGGAGCTGAGGGTGTGCTGTCAACATTCACCTACGCCTACACTCCTGACGCTGGAGCTGAGGGTGTGCTGTCACCATTCACCTACGCCAACACTCCTGACGCTGGAGCTGAGGGTGTGCTGTCACCATTCACCTACACCAACACTCCTGACGCTGGAGCTGAAGGTGTGCTGTCAACATTCACCTACGCCAAGACTCCTGACGCTGGAGCTGAAGGTGTGCTGTCAACATTCACCTACGCCAACACTCCTGATGCTGGAGCTGAGGGTTTGCTGTCAACATTCACCTACGCCTACACTCCCGACGCTTGAGCTGAGGGTGTGCTGTCAACATTCAGCTACGCCTACACTCCTGACGCTGGAGCTGAGGGTGTGCTGTGACCATTCACCTACACCGACACTCCTGACGCTGGAGCTGAAGGTGTGCTGTCAACATTCAGCTACGCCTACACTCCTGACGCTGGAGCTGAGGGTGTGCTGTCACCATTCACCTACACCAACACTCCTGACGCTGGAGCTGAGGGTGTGCTGTCAACATTCAGCTACGCCTACACTCCTGACGCTGGAGCTGAGGGTGTACTGTCCACATTCACCTACGCCAACACTCCTGACGCTGGAGCTGAGGGTGTGCTGTCAACCTTCACCTACGCCAACACTGCTGATGCTGGAGCTGAGGGTGTACTGTCAACATTCACCTACGCCAACACTCCTGACGCTGGAGCTGAGGGTGTGCTGTCAACATTCAGCTACGCCAACACTCCTGCCGCTGGAGCTGAGGGTGTGCTGTCCACATTCACCTACGCCAACACTCCTGACGCTGGAGCTGAGGGTGTGCTGTCAACATTCACCTACAGGAGCTGAGGTTGTGTGGTCAACATTCACCTACGCCTACACTCCTGACGCTGGAGCTGAGGGTGTGCTGTCAACATTCACCTACGCCAACACTCCTGACGCTGGAACTGAAGGTGTGCTGTCAACATTCACCTACACCAACACTCCTGATGCTGGAGCTGAGGGTGTGCTGTCAACATTCACCTACGCCAACAGTCCTGACGCTGGAGCTGAGGGTGTGCTGTCAACATTCACCTACGCCTACACTCCTGATGCTGGAACTGAAGGTGTGCTGTCAACATTCACCTACACCAACACTCCTGATGCTGGAGCTGAAGGTGTGCTGTCAACATTCACCTACGCCAACACTCCTGATGCTGGAGCTGAGGGTGTGCTGTAAACATTCACCTACGCCAACACTCCTGATGCTGGAGCTGAGGGTGTGCTGTCAACATTCACCTACGCCAACAGTCCTGACGCTGGAGCTGAGGGTGTACTGTCAACATTCACCTACGCCTACACTCCTGACGCTGGAGCTGAGGGTGTGCTGTCACCATTCACCTACACCAACACTCCTGACGCTGGAGCTGAAGGTGTGCTGTCAACATTCACCTACGCCAAGACTCCTGACGCTGAAGCTGAAGGTGTGCTGTCAACATTCACCTACGCCAACACTCCTGATGCTGGAGCTGAGGGTTTGCTGTCAACATTCAGCTACGCCAACACTCCTGACGCTTGAGCTGAGGGTGTGCTGTCAACATTCACCTACGCCAACACTCCTGAAGCTGGAGCTGAGGGTGTGCTGTCAACATTCACCTACACCAAGACTCCTGACGCTGGAGCTGAGGGTGTGCTGTCAACATTCACCTACGCCTACACTCCTGATGCTGGAGCTGAGGGTGTGCTGTCAACATTCAGCTACGCCTACACTCCTGACGCTGAAGCTGAGGGTGTGCTGTCACCATTCACCTACACCAACACTCCTGACGCTGGAGCTGAGGGTGTGCTGTCAACATTCACCTATGCCAACACTCCTGACGCTGGAGCTGAAGGTGTGCTGTCCACATTCACCTACGCCAACACTCCTGACGCTGGAGTTGAAGGTGTGCTGTCACCATTCACCTACACCAACACTCCTGACGCTGTAGCTGAGGGTGTGCTGTCAACATTCACCTACGCCAACACTCCTGAAGCTGGAGCTGAGGGTGTGCTGTCAACTAGAGCTGTGAACGAATGCCAAAAATAGGCCTCGAACGAATAACGAATATTACACACTGAGGTTCGAATGGCATTCGAATACCTTGAATTTGCATATCACCCCCAAAAATCAATACAGAGAGAGTAAGTCTATTGTAGCCCGTGTTTTTATTAACAGCATATTTATGACAACATACAACTCCAGCACATTGTCCGCACATATTAGTCCAAAAACTGTTGTTGAGCACCCCTAAACATAAAATAAATCTGACTAGGAAAAGGCCAGATGATGTTAACTAGGGCCTACTCTAAGTAACATACAAGTAAAATAAATCTGACTAGGAAAAGGCCAGATGGTGTTAACGAATTTACCGTAAGTAACATAGGCATAGTAAATAATCCATGACCCACGGGGCTTAAAAAAATAAAATCAAGAGTCCTACTCACTGTAGTAGTATAAGAAGTTGTGCTAATAGTGGTTTGCGAGAAAAACCAAAGCGTCCACGTGTTCAGACTCGAGAGCGCTCCTTTTTTTGGTGACTATGTTTCCCGCATCAGAAAAGACACGCTCAGAGCGCACGGATGTCCCTGGCACGGCGAGGTATCTCTGAGCCATCTTCCCGAGGTGTGGATATTTTCCGGTGGTGCGGTAGGACAGTTCTGTCTTGCATATTTTGCAAACAACTTTGTCACGGGTTCTCTCTTCGATTTTCCCATTAACAGCCCAAAACCCAAAGAATTTCCATACGTAACTTCTCAGATGTTGTGGAGTATGAATGACTCTCGCAGGAGATGTGCTAGTGCTAGTGCTAGCGCTTGGGTCACAGCCAACGTTCTTCTCGGATTCCGCCATTTCCTGTGTTCTATGAGCCCGCCCGCTCTGCGTGGGAACTGACAAGAGCTTTTTAATTTCCGGTTTTACTACGGATGTAGGCTATGCTTATTTTCATAAAATACGTTTCACGAAACCATCATTTATTTCCATTTAAACGTGTGTGCATTAATAATAATAATATTAATAAGGGGGAAAAAATATATTAAAAAAATATATTACAAAAAATCGAATTTCATATTTTCATATTCAAATTCGAATATTATTACCATAATTCGAATGTACATTCGAATTTCAAATGCTATCTGACAGGCCTACTGTCAACATTCACCTACAGGAGCTGAGGTTGTGTGGTCAACATTCACCTACGCCTACACTCCTGACGCTGGAGCTGAGGGTGTGCTGTCAACATTCACCTACGCCAACACTCCTGACGCTGGAGCTGAGGGTGTGCTGTCAACATTCACCTACGCCAACACTGATGATGCTGGAGCTCAGGGTGTACTGTCCACATTCACCTACGCCAACACTCCTGATGCTGGAGCTGAAGGTGTGCTGTCAACATTCACCTACACCAACACTCCTGATGCTGGAGCTGAGGGTGTGCTGTAAACATTCAACTACACCAACACTCCTGACGCTGGAGCTGAGGGTGTGCTGTCAACATTCACCTACGCCAACATGCCTGATGCTGGAGCTGAGGGTGTGCTGTCAACATTCACCTACGCCAACACTCCTGACGCTGGAGCTGAGGGTGTCCTGTTAACATTCACCTACACCAACACTCCTGACGCTGGAGCTGAGGGTGTGCTGTCAACATTCACCTACAGGAGCTGAGGTTGTGTGGTCAACATTCACCTACGCCTACACTCCTGACGCTGGAGCTGAGGGTGTGCTGTCAACATTCACCTACGCCAACACTCCTGACGCTGGAGCTGAGGGTGTGCTGTCAACATTCACCTACGCCAACACTCCTGACGCTGGAGCTGAGGCTGTGCTGTCAACATTCACCTACGCCAACACTCCTGATGCTGGAGCTGAGGGTGTGCTGTAAACATTCACCTACGCCAACACTCCTGATGCTGGAGCTGAGGGTGTGCTGTCAACATTCACCTACACCAACAGTCCTGACGCTGGAGCTGAGGGTGTGATGTCAACATTCACCTACGCCTACACTCCTGACGCTGGAGCTGAGGGTGTGCTGTCACCATTCACCTACGCCAACACTCCTGACGCTGGAGCTGAGGGTGTGCTGTCAACATTCAGCTACGCCTACACTCCTGACGCTGGAGCTGAGGGTGTGCTGTGACCATTCACCTACACCGACACTCCTGACGCTGGAGCTGAAGGTGTGCTGTCAACATTCAGCTACGCCTACACTCCTGACGCTGGAGCTGAGGGTGTGCTGTCACCATTCACCTACACCAACACTCCTGACGCTGGAGCTGAGGGTGTGCTGTCAACATTCACCTACGCCAACATGCCTGATGCTGGAGCTGAGGGTGTGCTGTCAACATTCACCTACGCCAACACTCCTGACGCTGGAGCTGAGGGTGTCCTGTTAACATTCACCTACACCAACACTCCTGACGCTGGAGCTGAGGGTGTGCTGTCAACATTCACCTACAGGAGCTGAGGTTGTGTGGTCAACATTCACCTACGCCTACACTCCTGACGCTGGAGCTGAGGGTGTGCTGTCAACATTCACCTACGCCAACACTCCTGACGCTGGAGCTGAGGCTGTGCTGTCAACATTCACCTACGCCAACACTCCTGATGCTGGAGCTGAGGGTGTGCTGTAAACATTCACCTACGCCAACACTCCTGATGCTGGAGCTGAGGGTGTGCTGTCAACATTCACCTACGCCAACAGTCCTGACGCTGGAGCTGAGGGTGTGCTGTCAACATTCACCTACGCCTACACTCCTGACGCTGGAGCTGAGGGTGTGCTGTCACCATTCACCTACGCCAACACTCCTGACGCTGGAGCTGAGGGTGTGCTGTCACCATTCACCTACACCAACACTCCTGACGCTGGAGCTGAAGGTGTGCTGTCAACATTCACCTACGCCAAGACTCCTGACGCTGGAGCTGAAGGTGTGCTGTCAACATTCACCTACGCCAACACTCCTGATGCTGGAGCTGAGGGTTTGCTGTCAACATTCACCTACGCCTACACTCCCGACGCTTGAGCTGAGGGTGTGCTGTCAACATTCAGCTACGCCTACACTCCTGACGCTGGAGCTGAGGGTGTGCTGTCACCATTCACCTACACCGACACTCCTGAAGCTGGAGCTGAAGGTGTGCTGTCAACATTCAGCTACGCCTACACTCCTGACGCTGGAGCTGAGGGTGTGCTGTCACCATTCACCTACACCAACACTCCTGACGCTGGAGCTGAGGGTGTGCTGTCAACATTCAGCTACGCCTACACTCCTGACGCTGGAGCTGAGGGTGTACTGTCCACATTCACCTACGCCAACACTCCTGACGCTGGAGCTGAGGGTGTGCTGTCAACCTTCACCTACGCCAACACTGCTGATGCTGGAGCTGAGGGTGTACTGTCAACATTCACCTACGCCAACACTCCTGACGCTGGAGCTGAGGGTGTGCTGTCAACATTCAGCTACGCCAACACTCCTGCCGCTGGAGCTGAGGGTGTGCTGTCCACATTCACCTACGCCAACACTCCTGACGCTGGAGCTGAGGGTGTGCTGTCAACATTCACCTACAGGAGCTGAGGTTGTGTGGTCAACATTCACCTACGCCTACACTCCTGACGCTGGAGCTGAGGGTGTGCTGTCAACATTCACCTACGCCAACACTCCTGACGCTGGAACTGAAGGTGTGCTGTCAACATTCACCTACACCAACACTCCTGATGCTGGAGCTGAGGGTGTGCTGTCAACATTCACCTACGCCAACAGTCCTGACGCTGGAGCTGAGGGTGTGCTGTCAACATTCACCTACGCCTACACTCCTGATGCTGGAACTGAAGGTGTGCTGTCAACATTCACCTACACCAACACTCCTGATGCTGGAGCTGAAGGTGTGCTGTCAACATTCACCTACGCCAACACTCCTGATGCTGGAGCTGAGGGTGTGCTGTAAACATTCACCTACGCCAACACTCCTGATGCTGGAGCTGAGGGTGTGCTGTCAACATTCACCTACGCCAACAGTCCTGACGCTGGAGCTGAGGGTGTACTGTCAACATTCACCTACGCCTACACTCCTGACGCTGGAGCTGAGGGTGTGCTGTCACCATTCACCTACACCAACACTCCTGACGCTGGAGCTGAAGGTGTGCTGTCAACATTCACCTACGCCAAGACTCCTGACGCTGAAGCTGAAGGTGTGCTGTCAACATTCACCTACGCCAACACTCCTGATGCTGGAGCTGAGGGTTTGCTGTCAACATTCAGCTACGCCAACACTCCTGACGCTTGAGCTGAGGGTGTGCTGTCAACATTCAGCTACGCCTACACTCCTGACGCTGGAGCTGAGGGTAAGCTGTGACCATTCACCTACACCGACACTCCTGACGCTGGAGCTGAAGGTGTGCTGTCAACATTCAGCTACGCCTACACTCCTGACGCTGGAGCTGAGGGTGTGCTGTCAACATTCACCTACACCAACACTCCTGACGCTGGAGCTGAGGGTGTGCTGTCAACATTCAGCTACGCCTACACTCCTGACGCTGGAGCTGAGGGTGTACTGTCCACATTCACCTACGCCAACACTCCTGACGCTGGAGCTGAGGGTGTGCTGTCAACCTTCACCTACGCCAACACTGCTGATGCTGGAGCTGAGGGTGTACTGTCAACATTCACCTACACCAACACTCCTGACGCTGGAGCTGAGGGTGTGCTGTCAACATTCACCTACAGGAGCTGAGGTTGTGTGGTCAACATTCACCTACGCCTACACTCCTGACGCTGGAGCTGAGGGTGTGCTGTCAACATTCACCTACGCCAACACTCCTGACGCTGGAGCTGAGGTGTGCTGTCAACATTCACCTACGCCAACACTGCTGACGCTGGAGCTGAGGCTGTGCTGTCAACATTCACCTACGCCAACACTCCTGATGCTGGAACTGAAGGTGTGCTGTCAACATTCACCTACACCAACACTCCTGATGCTGGAGCTGAAGGTGTGCTGTCAACATTCACCTACGCCAACACTCCTGATGCTGGAGCTGAAGGTGTGCTGTCAACATTCACCTACGCCAACACTCCTGATGCTGGAGCTGAGGGTGTGCTGTAAACATTCACCTACGCCAACACTCCTGATGCTGGAGCTGAGGGTTTGCTGTCAACATTCAGCTACGCCAACACTCCTGACGCTTGAGCTGAGGGTGTGCTGTCAACATTCAGCTACGCCTACACTCCTGACGCTGGAGCTGAGGGTGTGCTGTGACCATTCACCTACACCGACACTCCTGACGCTGGAGCTGAAGGTGTGCTGTCAACATTCAGCTACGCCTACACTCCTGACGCTGGAGCTGAGGGTGTGCTGTCACCATTCACCTACACCAACACTCCTGACGCTGGAGCTGAGGGTGTGCTGTCAACATTCAGCTACGCCTACACTCCTGACGCTGGAGCTGAGGGTGTACTGTCCACATTCACCTACGCCAACACTCCTGACGCTGGAGCTGAGGGTGTGCTGTCAACCTTCACCTACATCAACACTGCTGATGCTGGAGCTGAGGGTGTACTGTCAACATTCACCTACGCCAAGACTCCTGACGCTGGAGCTGAGGGTGTGCTGTCAACATTCAGCTACGCCAAGACTCCTGCCGCTGGAGCTGAGGGTGTGCTGTCAACATTCACCTACGCCAACACTGCTGATGCTGGAGCTGAGGGTGTACTGTCAACATTCACCTACGCCAACACTCCTGATGCTGGAGCTGAAGGTGTGCTGTCAACATTCACCTACGCCAACACTCCTGATGCTGGAGCTGAGGGTGTGCTGTCAACATTCACCTACGCCTACAGTCCTGACGCTGGAGCTGAAGGTGTGCTGTCAACATTCACCTACGCCTACACTCCTGACGCTGGAGCTGAGGGTGTGCTGTCCACATTCACCTACGCCAACACTGCTGACGCTGGAGCTGAGGGTGTGCTGTCACCATTCACCTACGCCAACACTCCTGACGCTGGAGCTGAGGGTGTGCTGTCACCATTCACCTACACCAACACTCCTGACGCTGGAGCTGAAGGTGTGCTGTCAACATTAACCTACGCCAACACTCCTGACGCTGGAGCTGAGGGTGTGCTGTCAACATTCACCTACGCCAACACTGCTGATGCTGGAGCTGAGGGTGTACTGTCAACATTCACCTACGCCAACACTCCTGATGCTGGAGCTGAGGGTGTACTGTCAACATTCACCTACGCCAACACTGCTGACGCTGGAGCTGAGGGTGTGCTGTCACCATTCACCTACGCCAACACTCCTGACGCTGGAGCTGAGGGTGTGCTGTCACCATTCACCTACACCAACACTCCTGACACTGGAGCTGAAGGTGTGCTGTCAACATTCACCTACGCCAAGATTCCTGACGCTGGAGCTGAGGGTGTGCTGTCACCATTCACCTACACCAACACTCCTGACGCTGGAGCTGAAGGTGTGCTGTCAACATTCAGCTACGCCAACACTGCTGACGCTCGAGCTGAGGGTGTGCTGTCAACATTCACCTACGCCAAGATTCCTGACGCTGGAGCTGAGGGTGTGCTGTCAACATTCAGCTACGCCAACACTCCTGATGCTGGAGCTGAGGGTTTGCTGTCAACATTCAGCTACGCCAACACTCCTGATGCTGGAGCTGAGGGTGTGCTGTCAACATTCACCTACACCAACACTCCTGACGCTGGAGCTGAGGGTGTGCTGTCAACATTCACCTATGCCAACACTGCTGACGCTGGAGCTGAGGATGTGCTGTCACCATTCACCTACGCCAACACTCCTGAAGCTGGAGCTGAGGGTGTGCTGTCAACATTCACCTACACCAAGACTCCTGACGCTGGAGCTGAGGGTGTGCTGTCAACATTCACCTACGCCTACACTCCTGATGCTGGAGCTGAGGGTGTGCTGTCAACATTCAGCTACGCCTACACTCCTGACGCTGAAGCTGAGGGTGTGCTGTCACCATTCACCTACACCAACACTCCTGACGCTGGAGCTGAGGGTGTGCTGTCAACATTCACCTACGCCAACACTCCTGACGCTGGAGCTGAGGGTGTGCTGTCCACATTCACCTACGCCAACACGCCTGACGCTGGAGTTGAAGGTGTGCTGTCACCATTCACCTACACCAACACTCCTGACGCTGGAGCTGAGGGTGTGCTGTCAACATTCACCTACGCCAACATTCCTGACGCTGGAGCTGAGGGTGTGCTGTCAACATTCACCTACGCCGGCACTCCTGATGCTGGAGCTGAGGGTGTGCTGTCAACATTCACCTACGCCAACACTCCTGACGCTGGAGCTGAGGGTGTGCTGTCAACATTCACCTACGCCAACACGTGGTGAGCTACATCATCATGGCAAACAAATGTGAAGCGGCGGGTGTCGTGTTTTGTTGTTGAGTCTTAAAAAAATATGAGACGACATAAGGAACCTTAGTCTCCATTTATTACTCAACTCCCAACACCTGCGACTGGCCCCCCTGCCGTACGCAAGTACGTCACGTGATACGCAGATCACGTCACGACGTATGACGTCTCTCCCATCAAGAACATCGTTTACATTCCGTTCCCTTTTTTTGCTATTAAATTTGCTCAATGAGCCTCAGAAGCGCTTTAATATTTCTACTTGGCCTCCTCGTTTGTGTTTCAGTATGCTCATTACTTCCCTTTACAGAGGCGAATTTGCAGTTCCAGTTACAGGCGAGTTTGCATTATCAACCTTCACGTTTATTTCCTCGGTAACACCTTGTTCCTTTTCATGTACCTTCAGTAAGTGTCTGTGATTTCTCCTGTAAGCTGCCCCTTCTTGTGATTGCACCTCATATGATGTTGGAGCTGCATTCTGCAGTACCCTAGCTTCTAGGCGCCAGTATTTTCCATCATGCAGTTTGACCCTATCATTTGGTTTCAGCTCGCTCAGTTCTTTTAACCCCCTGTCGTAATTTCTTTTCGGTTTCAGTTTGTCCTTTTGTTTTCTCTCCACTTACCCTTTGTCTATTACACATTCACTTTCCCGTAATTGTGGCATGCGGGTTTTTAACTGTCTACTGAACAGCAGTTCAGCTCGGGACTGCCCGTGTGACAGTGGAGCTGACCTGTAGTTCAGTGGTGCTAAATAAGGCTGTTTTAGGATCAGCAGCTTTCTTGTTTCGCAACCTCACAATTTTCACTCCGTTTTCAATGAGACCATTAGACTGTGGATACTTTGGACTCGAAGTCACATGTTTGAACTCATAGGTCTTTGCAAAGTTGCGGAACTCCTCACAGCTGAACAGTGGTCCATTAACAGTCCTTACATAATCAGGTATGCCATGACGCGCAAAAATGACTTGAATATGTGATAACCTGAGGTGCTGTTGTGGTTTTTCAGGAGCACCATCTCTGGGTAGTTTGAGAAATAGTCAACCACAAGCGCGTAGGTTTTCCTTTCTAGCTCAAACAGATCTATGCCCACTTTGCTCCATGCTTTGCTTTTTGCTTAGTTGCAGTCTATTTCCACGATTGTGTCTTTCAGCTGACTACAGTCCATGCTTTTCTGTCTCTTCTGTGTCAATTCTCTTGCCTGACACACGTGTACCGCTTTCTCTAGCGTCAAGTCAGCTTCTCCAAGTATTTTTCTCTCAGACTCTTGTCACGCACCCCCAGCACTATGCTGTCACGGACCAGTGAGTCAGCTACACAGTGCAATGAGGACTGCACTGACCTATACATAGGAGAAACCAAACAACCACTACACAAACGGATGGCCCAACACAGAAGGCCAAACTGCTCAGGACAAGACTCAGCAGTCTATCTACACCTCAAGGAGAAGACACACTCCTTCCAGCACAGCAACATACACATTTTGGACAGAGAAGATAGATGGTTTGAAAGAGGGGTGAAGGAAGCCATCTATGCGAAACTGGAAAAACCATCCCTCAACAGAGAAGGAGGTCTGCGACACCACCTATCTCCCACTTACAATGCCGTCCTTTCATCTCTACCCAGGAGACTCAAGAAGCCTAGCCTCCAAGAACAACAGTCGCTCACTAACGGCTCCAACGACTCTCATGAACAATGAAGTCGAAACTAACACCCCCAACGACCGTCGCTGCTTAACATTGGATCACAAAGAGCCACGCGTATCAATAGCTCTGACAACGACTCCTAGAGGATAAATTCTGAGTCTCATCACCAGTCAGTCAGACTAGCTTGGTCTGGTCAGAAAGGCACGAACTGAGGAAGCCTCTTGGATGAGAGGCGAAACGTCTTCACGGATATATACCAAGTCCAGTTGCACTTGATTCAACTCCTTTGGATAACCATGACCTGGATGAATGAGAACATTCACAGACATAAACCGCCAAAGCTGCACGACTGACTTTTCAACTTAACGTCCATAATAAATTCTTCAAGTCTGTGACTCAGTCTGTGACCTGCTATTGAAAACATACCTTTCATATGTCTCATTTTCCTTTGGAATGCAACAGGCTGCAAATCTCTCCACCACCACATCGAAACCCACCTGCTCCTCCTCCGTCAGCTGCATGCTACTGAAGACACCCCATGCGTCTTCACCAGCCACCGTTAGCAGCAACGCAACCTTTTGTGCATCTTCCCCCAAAAGCGGTCACATGCAGATCGAACCGTTGCTTGAACATTCTCCATTTTTCTTCAACGTTCCCCGCCATCTTTAGTTCAGCCCGGAGGCTTTAAGAGATGCTCCATCTTTTCCAGGCGTGTCTTCCGCACCCGCGTGCCGTGACTAGCATAAGCTAACACTGATAGCACTAGCGGCTAACACTGATAGCACTAGCGGCTAACGTCATTACTTGCCGTTCGTCGTCCAACTTGTTGGCCACTTAACTCGTCTAACATGAGTTCGACCACTCCTGGTACCATGTCGTGTTCTGCTGTTGAGTCTTAAAAAATATGAGACGACATAAGGAACCTTTAGTCTCCATTTATTGTCCAACTCCCAACACCTACCAAGTACCTCATGTGATACGCAGATCATGCCATGACGTATGACACAGCGGGTGTCCGGGTGGCGTGGCAGTCTATTCCGTTGCCTACCAACACGGGGATCGGCGGTTCGAATCCCCGCGTCACCTCTGGCTTGGTCGGGCAGCCTGTTTGTGGACCGTAGGATGGTTAGGGCAGAGGCTGCAATTCCGCTATTTGGCAGCAGGGGGATTGTCCCCAGAATGTCCGCGTACTGAAATGTGACGGCAGGCTTCACTCCGTAGACAGACAGCTGTCATTCTAGCCAAATATTTCGGTGGACTTATCGCTGAATTCAAGCAGATGTAACGTATATTGTAACGTATATTAAACTAACGTTAGTTAAACACGTTTCTGTGATGTGTGTGTGTTATTCATTCTGTTTTGACAAGAGTGTGATGTTTAGTCTTTGAGCTGCTAGTGTAGCTATTCTAGCGCTAGCCCTGGCTAGCTTAGCTCCATAGCATAGGCTGCGTTACTCATTCGTGTATTAGAGATCATGTATTCATTGCCGATTTGCAAGATCCAACTGATCTTGGCCCAGTAGACTTCAGGCTAAGTGCTGCATTAGGTAGACCTCCATATTCATGTCCATCTCCCAGGCTAAAGGCCTGTTCAGCTCAGTCATTTACCAAGTATTATTGACAGTCCCCCTCCTAACAACCTGTGACACTACTGACACATAGTAGCCTATACATATTGTGTACAAAGCAGTGTGTAGCCTATGGAATATGTATCTATTTCTGTCTTCAAAGTCGGATAAGCGCCTCACATCTGCAAGGCACGGAGTAGCCTAAGGGAGGGGTTTACAGGTGAATGAGGGGATGGGTGAACCCACTGTTTTTTGTTTTCCATCTTCTGTTTGAGAGTGTCTGGGGATGCTGAGATGACAAGCTGGGAGAAATACAACTGAAGGAAGATGCTACAAACTGGCCTGGAAAACTGCATTACACAACCACATATAGGCTGTTTATTTTGCACTGCTTTCTCTTTAGCTGCTGCACACCTGAGATTAATCACTTCGTCCAATTGTGTTTCAAGAGGAAACCCATGTGTGTACTGGATCTGAACTACAAACTTGCACCTAGTCTATTGCAATAGGCTATTATTATCATGTTGATGGCATGCTCCAACACTTCCTGAGGTTTGTAGAGCATTTTTATTTCCTGTCCCATACTACTGGATCAAGTGATTAATCAGGTGTGTGGCACACCTAAATAAGGTGTGTAACACACCTGGTTAATGCAATACTTCGCCTAAAGTCTACTGGGCCATGATCAGTTGGATCTTGCAAATCGGCAATGAATACATGATATCTAATACACGAATGAGTAACGTAGCCTATGCTATGGAGCTAAGCTAGCCAGGGCTAGCGCTAGAATAGCTACACTAGCAGCTCAAAGACTAAACATCACACTCTTGTCAAAACAGAATGAATAACACACACACATCACAGAAATGTGTTTAACTAACGTTAGTTTAATACGGAGGAGGCACGCGGTAGTCTGCAGCCCTCCCCGGATCAGCAGAGGGGGCGGAGCAGCGATCGGGACGGCTCGGGAGAGTGGGGCAGTTGGCCAAGTACAACTGGGGAGAAAAGGGGCAGAAAAAATCAGAAAAAAGAAAGAGAAATGTGAAGTGGCGCGTGTCAGCCCTCCACGAGGTTTAGTGGGCCCGTTGCTTGCGCTTGCCCTGTGGTCATGCAGGTAGGGTAAAAAGGAGGAGGAGGGCTCTGTCATAACTGGTCTTCGGGTTACATGCATGGGCAGATTTCCAACCTTTTCATGCAATCCCACTCCACCATGAAAGACTTCAGGAGACTCGACAAACCCTCCCTGTTAAAACACTCAACTCCACAACCGCCCTGGAATACTTTTTAAGCGATTATCCGTCAGCTAAACTTTGACTGAGACTGTAAATAGACTGACATAAAACTTACCTTAGCGGATAAAATAGGCAGAGCTGCAGTAAGCCGAGAGGAAGAAATAAAAGGAGCGTTTAGCTGTTCAAAACATCCATTTACACGGTTGTTTGCTCTGAAATGAGGTTTTATTGATATCAGTATGGAAGAGAGAACAAATATGGCTGAAGTTAGAGTTAAAAAAAGGAACCAGTCGGTCAAAACAGTAAAAATATACAGGTTTATATCGGGTAGTATTTTTACCTCATCATACGATAATAAATAACATTACACATATTTATCAAATTCGCATGTCATGACCAAAGAGTGCAAAGACAAAACTGGTGCTGCAAAAGTCTAGAAACAAAAGGATGTTGCACGTGGCATTCATATTTGAATAGCTGAACACTGTCTGAGCAAGAACTGCAGGAGAGATGGACGTTTAGCTCTTGTGTGGCAACAATCGTGAGGAACAGATACGTTGAGCACGATGGCTGAGTAAGGAACCATCCTGAAACACACAAAGTAACTGCATGCTGTGAATGCACTCCCTGGCCTTCTTCAGGATGACCACCTGGGTGGCCTTCTCATCGTTGGCCTCCTCCGGCACCTCGTCCCGCAGGGCGAGCAAGCTTGACTTGAGCTTATTCCGTCGACGACCCTCACGCACGTTACAAGTCCTTCTGTTGTCGCAGTCCTCCGTGTCTGTCGTCCGGGGACTGGAACACTTGCGATGGCTGCTGATCTGCTTGAGGAGCCTGCTGTGGCTGCTGCTGCTGTTCTCCAGCTTCAGTCTCTTGACAGCCGGCAACTCCCACCTCATGGATGGGTGGGTGGTGTAATGATGGTGGTGGTAGACGTGCCACCTATTCAATGCAAGGGGGCTGGGATGCCTGATCTCCAATGAGATGGAGTTGCACCGTTTCACAGACTGCCTCTTCTTCAAGGTAACCACATCTATCTCCTCTTCCTCTTCTTCCTCCTGCTCCTCCTCATCCCCTACCTCCTCTTCTGAGTCACTACCAATGCTACTGCCTCTGCTGTTTGGTGGGGTGTTCAGGGACAAACCATCGTTGACTTGGGCCTTTCGGCTAAAAAAACCACGGAAGGCTCGATGCATTTGGAAATGTTGAGATCTTGCAGGCAGGTAATGTTCAGCTGTCCGGTTGCACACCCGGTGCTGTCGCCAACAGCCGACCCCTTCCTTCTGGCATGGAGAGAGGCGGGCCTCTCCAACATCACTTCCTCCAACTTGGCCATGGCTGAGAAACCGCTCCACATGCAGTCCTGGATGATGGTGAACTTGTGGATGGTCCCAGAGTAGTCTGCAACACAGATGATGCTCTGGTTGACGACGTCGTCCTCGGGGCACTCCGTCACCATCTCTGCCAGTTAGCCGGTGGTGGAGGGGAAAAGGCTGGACAGAGACGGTCATCTGCTGGGCAAGAGGGGAGGGATGGGGTGCAACTGGAATTTCTTCCAGACTTCTTCACTCGGTGCTGGAAACTGGAGCTGCTGCTGATTATAAACTTTTTTCTGACCTTCGTGTTTTCTATGCAAGTTCTGACTTAATGTCATGTTTGATTTCAATGTTCAAACTGTTTCAATTAAAGTTAGGGTTGTTCAAATATCTGAAGTTCCTTTTTATTGCCTCACAGCAAGAAGGTCCTGGGCTCGAGCCCCGGGGTAGTCCAACCTTGGGGGTTGTCCTAGGTTGTCCTCTGTGTGGAGTTTGCATGTTCTCCCCGTGACTGTGTGGGTTTCCTCCGGGGGCTCCGGTTTCCTCCCACAGTCCAAAGACATGTAGGTCAGGTGACTCAAAGACATGTAGGTCAGGTGACTCGGCTGTACTAAATTGTCCCTAAGTGTGAATGTGTGTGTGTGTGTGTGTGTGTGTGTGTGTGTGTGTTTGTGGACCCTGTGATGGTCTGGCGGCCTGTCCAGGGTGTCTCCCTGCCTGCCGCCCAGTGATTGCTGGGCTAGGCTCCAGCATCCCCGCCACCCTGAGAGCAGGATAAGCGGCCTGGGTAATGGATGGATGGATGGATGGATGGATGCTTTACTTAAAGCAAGGACTTTTTTCCAACACCAGTGATAGTATCATTGGTCATCAACATACATTCTCAGTGAGCCTGAGAGTTTCAAATGAAAGGAAACATTGGTCCTTAACACAAGTGAAACACAACATAGTAGCTATGTATCCTAGCTCACACTTAAGGGTACAATAGAGATGTATTATGTCATTAATCTAAATATAGTGAGTGACACAGTTCAAGATAACCATCTGAGGGCTTGACATGTTTTACAGTGGAAAGGGCCTAGCACCCGCAACCCAACTTTCATCAACATTATGGCAATTGCCTGCAATTGTTTTGCTACTAAAGTGAAAAATACAAACATACCAAAATAAACTTCTGTAACGTTTCACATATCGAAATGTGTCAGTTTACCGAGAGGGTAAATATTTAGCAATTTCACATTTTCTATTTTAGGTATACTTTTCTACACAAATATCCAACTACAGCATACTTAATTCTTACAGCATTACATCTTGACATAAAACATATGATGTGCTCAATTTTGTTGGTACCCTCCCACAAAAAAAATGAAGAATGCACCATTTTCTCTGAAATGTCTTCAAACTGACAAAATAATTGGCATCCACCATTGTTTATTCCACATTTCATAGAAATCAGACTTTGCTTTTGATTTTTTTTATTCAATATTGTAAATAATAAAAAAAAAGTAAATGGCATGGACAAAACTGATGGGACCCTTAACCTAATATTTTGTGGTGCAACCTTTACAGGGAATCCCTGCAAGCAAGTGTTTTCTGTAGCTCTCAGTGAGACTTGTGCACCTGCTCACAGGGGTTTTGGCCACTCTTGCTGAGCAAACTGCTGCAGCTGTCTCAGGTTTGATGGCTGCTTTCTCCAGACTGCAGGTTTCAGCTCTTCCTCAGATGTTCAATAGGATTCAGATCAGGACTCATGGAAGACCACTTCAGATTAGTCCAATGTTTTGTTCTGATCCATTCTTGGGTGTTTTTAGCTGTGAGTTTTGGGTCATTATCCCATAGGAGGACCCATGGCCTGTGTCTGAGACACAACTTCTGACATTGGGCAGTACGATTCTCTCCAGAATGCCTTGCTAGTCTTGATATTTCATTGTGCCCTGCTCAGATTCAAGGCACCCTGTGCCAGGTGCAGCAAAGCCGCCCCAAAACATAACCGAGCCTCCTCCAGCTTTCACTGCAGGTATGGTGCTTTTTGATCTTTGAAAGCTTCCTTCTTTCGTCTGTGAACACAGAGCTGATGTGACTTACCAAAAAGCTCCAGGTTTGACTCCTCTGTCCAGAGGACATTCTCCCAGAAGCATGGCGGCCTGGCAATATGCATTTTAAGCAAATTCCAGTCTGGCTTTTTTTATGTTTCACTTTCAGAAGTGGAGTCCTCCTGGGCCTTCTTCCATGGAGCTTAAAAAGCGACAGATGGTACAATCCGAAACTGACATACCTCCACCTGTGAGTACAGCTTCCATCTCTTTGGCAGTTATCCTTCATTTTTTTTCTACCATCCACACTGTCCTTCTGTTCAGTCTGGCGTGGATGTTCCCCATGCCACCATGCCCAGGGAGGTTGGCTACAGGTCCATAGACCTTAAATGTCTTAATAATATTTGCAACTGTTGTCACAGGAACATCAAGCTGCTTGGAGATGGTCTTGTAGCCTTTAAGGGGCAAAGGTGGGCAATCTTATCCAGAATGGGCTGGTGTGGGTGCAGGTCTTTGTTCCAACCAAGCAGTTACACCCGTGTCTCTAATTAAGTTCCTCAGCAAAGACTCTACTGGTTGAATAGTGGAATCAGGTGTGTACCTGCTTGGTTGGAACAAAGACCTGCACCCACACCGGCCCTTTCTGGATAAGATTGCCCACCCCTGGGTTAAGGGGTTAAGTATAGGAGTAGTACTTTTCCTAGATGGCCTTTTGTGGCATCCTAGACCGGTCTCCATACACCCCAGCATCATGTGAAGTGCAAAATATAGCCTCTCCATGATGAATGAACGTCCGTGCGTGGTGAAGAGCCACACCCTCCTCGCGGTAATCCTGTTAACGTTGTCAGGAGACAGCATAGCAGAACGAGGTGGGTCTAGAGGAGTAAACCTCAATAATAAATCCTGCTACTCCTATGGGTAGCAGTAGTCCTAAGTGCATTCGTCGATAGACTGATGTTATGGATCAGAGGACATCATGGCTTTGCAGATGACCAATGCATCTTGACAATGGAAAGGCACAAAATCTCCAGTCAGCGGAGAACCATATTACTGTATTTGGAGTAGCACCTCGTGCTTTAAACAAACATGCACAACCGAAACCCTATAGAGGCGTTCTGACAGATGACCTAGGTAAGGTGACAAGGTGTAGCCTTTACCCTGTTTGTCCATGAGTTTCTTCCTGATCTCCTCAGACAGCTCTCTCCTTTGCTTTCTCTGGTCCATGTTCAGTGTGGGGCACACAATGATACCAAACAGCACAGTGACCACTTTTCTCCATTTAGATAGGCTGAATGACTGATTACAAGACTGCAGACATGTCTGATACTAATTAAAGAAACTAATTCGTTTGAAATATCACTATAATCCAATTATTTATCACATTTTGTAAGGGGTACCAACAAATGTGTCCAGGCCATTTTAGAATATCTTTGTAGAATAAGCAATAATTCATCTCTTTTCACAGCTTCTTCTGTGACACACCAAACACCTGCCAGTATACATGAAAACATAGCTTTTAATTTCATCACTTTTCAGGAGGAATGAAGCATTATTTCAATGAGCTGCAAGGGTACCAACAAAATTGAGCATGTCTGTATGGACACTGGTGCTTGAAAGTTTGTGAACCTTTTAGAATGTTCTATATTTCTGCATACATATGACCTAAAGCGTCCTCAGATTTTCACACAAGTCCTAAAAGTAGATAAAGAGAACCCAATTAAACAAATGAGACAAAAAATATTATACTTGGTCATTTATTTATTGAGGAAAATGATCCAATTTTACATATCTGTAAGTGGCAAATGTATGTGAACATCTAGGATTAGCAGTTAATTTGAAGGTGAAATTAGAGTCAGGTGTTTTCAATCAATGGGATGACAATCAGGAGTGAGTGGGTGCCCTGTTTTATTTAAAGAAAAGGGATCTATCAAAGTCTGATCTTCACAACACATGTTTGTGGAAGTGTATCATGGCAAGAATAAAGGAGATTTCTGAGGACCTCAGATAAAGTGTTGTTGAGTCTCATCAGGCTGGAAAAGGTTACAAAACCATCTCTAAAGAGTTTGGACTCCACCAATCCACAGTCAGACAGATTGTGTACAAATGGAGGGAATTCAAGACCATTGTTACCCTCCCCAGCAGTGGTCGACCATCAAAGATCACTCCAAGAGCAAGGCGTGTAATAGTCGGCCAGGTCACAAAGGAACCCAGGGTAACTTCTAAGCAACTAAAGGTCTCTCTCACATGGGCTAATGTTCATGAGTCCACCATCAGCAGAACACTGAACAACAATGGTGTGCATGGCAGGGTTGCAAGGAGAAAGCCACTGCTCTCCAAAAATAACATTGCTGCCCATCTGCAGGTTGCTAAAGATCATGTGGACAAACCAGAAGGCTACTGGAAAAATGTTTTGTGGATGGATGAGAGCAAAATAAGAAGTTTTTGGTTGTAATGAGAAGTGTTATGTTTGGAGAAAGGAAAACACTACATTCCAGCTTAAGAACCTTATCCCATCTGTGGAACATGGTGGTGGTAGTATCGTGGTTTGGGCCTGTTTTGCTGCATCTGGGCCAGGACGGCTTCCGATCATTGATGGAACAATTAATTCTGAATTATACCTGCGACTTCTTAAGGAAAATGTCAGGACATCTGTCCGTGACCTGAATCTCAAGGGAACGTGGGTCATGCACCAGGACAACGGCCCTAAGCACACAAGTCATTCTACCAAAGAACGGTTAATGTTTTGAAATGGCCAAGTCAAAGTCCTGACCTTAATCCAATCGAAATGTTGTGGAAGGACCTGAAGCGAGCAATTCATGTGAGGAAACCCACCAACATCCCAGAGGTGAAGCTGTTCTGTATGGAGGAATGGGCTAAAATTCCTCCAAGCCGATGTGCAGGACTGATCAACAGTTACCAGAAACGTTTAGTTGCAGTTATTGCTGCACAAGGGGGGGGGGGAGGGTCACACCAGATACTGAAAGCAAAGGTTCACATACTTTCGCCGCTCACAGATATGTAATACTGGATCATTTTTCTCAATAAATAAATGACCAAGTATAATATTTTTGTCTCATTTGTTTAATTGGGTTCTCTTTATCTACTTTTAGGACTTGTATGAAAATCTGATGATGTTTTAGGTCATATGTATGCAGAAATATAGAACATTCTAAAGGGGTTCACAAACTTTCAAGCACCCTGTACGTATATAGGAGGTGAGAAGGTAGGTTATGTAGGTTACGTACAACAAATAATGTTGTCCATACACTCAGAACTTTGACTTGCCAGAGGTTATGTTCATTTCAGAAGTAAGATGGTAGTAAATACAGAATCACCGCCCAACTGTGATGACTGGCATGACTTGGAAGTTGGATAATGTTTTCCATGAAATTTAGACTCGTGTTTATTTACAGCCTTTTTCTAGAAGGACATTGTTAAGTGTAGCCTCATATATGAAATCAACTATAAAACATTTGCTGTTTAGTCTCCTGCCATCCTACTGTCTGCTTCCACCCATCTTTTTTCGCCAGTGCTAAGAGAGGACACATTAGTTGCCTTTGGACAGAAAATTATAGCCAAGTTATTACACCTATTATAAATGAGAGGATATGGTTTGATTATATTGAACTAGTTTCAGTTTGCAGCACCGTAACATTACTGCAAACCACAATCCTATGTGACGTCCAGTTAAGACTGCAGTTTAAAACCGACCGATGCAGCCCTGCCTACAGGAAGGCCAACAAAGGGTGTAGGCAGGGTTCAGATACAGATACAGTCTTGGATCCTTCAACCTAGCTTAGAAGTGATGTCTCCTGGAGCTGAGAGAGTGTCTCCTCTTCCTCTTGCGGTGGCACTGCTCCCTCCTCCCCGGCCAGGGAAAGCCGCTCTCTGAGCTCCTGTACACCTCGTCGTACTCATCACTGTCTGAGTCCTCCTCTGCCATGGGGAACACTCTGTCAGGGAAGACCTCCTTCAGCTTGGAACTGAAGAATGCCTCCAGGTTGCGGCCTGCTTGAGCAACCTCAGAGTCAGGCTTGGTGTAGAGAGAGATAGAGAGAGAGAGAGAGAGAGAGAGAGAGAGAGCGAGAGAGAGAGAATCACTCTCCGGGGCGATGAGAAGGACAATACACAGTAACAGAGCAAGAGCAGGAAACATAACATTAAAAGAATTTTAGAAAAAGTCAAAGAATTCCAACAAAATCCAAACATGACAGCTACATTACCAACATGTGCCTGATCATGAAGCTCAGGTTCACGATACTGATCATGAAGCTCAGGTTCACAATACTGATCATGAAGCTCAGGTTCACGATACTGATCATGAAGCTCAGGTTCACAATACTGATCATGAAGCTCAGGTTCACAATACTGAACATGAAGCTCAGGTTCACGATACTGATCATGAAGCTCAGGTTCCCAATACTGATCATGTAGCTCAGGTTCACGTTACTGATCATGAAGTTCAGGTTCACAATACTGATCATGAAGCTCAGGTTCACGATACTGATCATGAAGTTCAGGTTCACGATACTGATCATGAAGCTCAGGTTCACGATACTGATCATGTAGCTCAGGTTCAAGATACTGATCATGAAGCTCAGGTTCACGATACTGATCATGTAGCTCAGGTTCACGATACTGATCATGAAGTTCAGGTTCACGATACTGATCATGAAGTTCAGGTTCACGATACTGATCATGAAGCTCAGGTTCACAATACTGATCATGTAGCTCAGGTTCACGCTACTGATCATGAAGTTCAGGTTCACAATACTGATCATGAAGCTCAGGTTCACGATACTGATCATGAAGTTCAGGTTCACAATACTGATCATGAAGCTCAGGTTCACGATACTGATCATGAAGCTCAGGTTAACGATACTGATCATGAAGCTCAGGTTAACGATACTGATCATGAAGCTCAGGTTCACGATACTGATCATGAAGCTCAGGTTCACGATACTGATCATGAAGCTCAGGTTCACGATACTGATCATGAAGCTCAGGTTAACGATACTAATCATGAAGTTCAGGTTCACGATACTGATCATGAAGCTCAGGTTCACGATACTGATCATGAAGCTCAGGTTCACGATACTGATCATGAAGCTCAGGTTCACGATACTGATCATGAAGTTCAGGTTCACGATACTGATCATGAAGCTCAGGTTCACAATACTGATCATGTAGCTCAGGTTCACGTTACTGATCATGAAGTTCAGGTTCACAATACTGATCATGAAGCTCAGGTTCACAATACTGATCATGTAGCTCAGGTTCACGCTACTGATCATGAAGTTCAGGTTCACAATACTGATCATGAAGCTCAGGTTCACGATACTGATCATGAAGTTCAGGTTCACAATACTGATCATGAAGTTCAGGTTCACGATACTGATCATGAAGCTCAGGTTAACGATACTGATCATGAAGCTCAGGTTAACGATAGTGATCATGAAGCTCAGGTTCACGATACTGATCATGAAGCTCAGGTTCACGATACTGATCATGAAGCTCAGGTTAACGATACTGATCATGTAGCTCAGGTTCACGATACTGATCATGAAGCTCAGGTTCACGATACTGATCATGTAGCTCAGGTTCACGATACTGATCATGAAGTTCAGGTTCACAATACTGATCATGAAGCTCAGGTTCACGATACTGATCATGAAGTTCAGGTTCACAATACTGATCATGAAGCTCAGGTTCACGATACTGATCATGTAGCTCAGGTTCACGTTACTGATCATGAAGTTCAGGTTCACAATACTGATCATGAAGCTCAGGTTCACGATACTGATCATGAAGTTCAGGCTCACAATACTGATCATGAAGCTCAGTTTCACGATACTGATCATGTAGCTCAGGTTCACGATACTGATCATGAAGCTCAGGTTCACGATACTGATCATGTAGCTCAGGTTCACGATACTGATCATGAAGTTCAGGTTCACAATACTGATCATGAAGCTCAGGTTCACAATACTGATCATGAAGCTCAGGTTAACGATACTGATCATGAAGCTCAGGTTAACGATACTGATCATGAAGTTCAGGTTCACAATACTGATCATGAAGCTCACGTTCACGATACTGATCATGAAGCTCAGGTTCACGATACTGATCATGAAGCTCAGGTTCACGATACTGATCATGAAGTTGAGGTTCACAATACAGATCATGAAGCTCAGGTTCACAATACTGATCATGAAGCTCAGGTTCACGATATTGATCGTGAAGCTCAGGTTAACAATACTGATCATGAAGCTCAGGTTCACGACACTGATCTCATCAAACAGATACAGAAACGACGGCTGATATTTCATTTTAAAATCTACATGTTTTCCGTTTCACAAACGATGGTTAAAAAAAGCAGATGATCATTTCTCACATACATAGTTGAACTTTGCACAATTTCTGAACATGAGATAAACATCAGCGACAAACTCGTCTGGAGAACCATAATGGCGTGTGTTGTCCTTGTTGAGTCTGGCCCTGATCACAGACAGGTCCATGGGCCTTTTGATGATCTGGTAGTAATGTCGAGCCTAGGAGAAAACAAGATCATTTCAAAACTTGTGATGTCAGGATTATTTTTTCCCCCCCGTCTCTACTGACTTCCATCCAATCACCCAGTATCCAACCAACCATCCATCCGGTATCCAACCATCCAACCACCTAGTATCCAACCATCCAACCACCCAGTATCCAACCATCCATCCAGTATCCAACCAACCATCCATCCATTATCCAAACCGCTTATCCTGCTCTCAGGATCACGAGGATGCTGGAGCCTAGCCCAGCAGTCATTGGGCAGTAGGCAGGGAAGACACCCTGGACAGGCCACCAGGCCACCAGGCCATCACACCTACACACATACACAGACACACACACACACACACATACATACACACACACACACATATACATACACACACACACACACACACACACACACACACACACACACACACATACATTCACACCTAGGGACAATGTAGTACGGCTGATTCACCTGACCTACATGTCTTTGGACTGTGGGAGGAAACCGGAGCACCCGGAGGAAACCCACGCAGACACGGGGAGAACATGCAAACTCCACACAGGACAACACAGGACAACCCCCAAGGTTGGACTACCCCGGGGCTTGAACCCAGGACCTTCTTGTCGTGAGGCGACCGCGTGATCTAGTGGCTTCCAATGATTTTTTTTTTAATCTACACATCAACTTTAGTTCCATCTCACTCATTCCAAGTGACTGCATTCATCACTATGCATACATGCATTCATGCGTCTAAAACACCGTTCCTCAGTCTGAGTATGCTATCATGTTGACAATTATACCATCTATTAATAGAAAATCTAAATGAAATCTAAATAGACTTTTTTCCCCAATAAACAGAACTCAAGCATGCCCCACGTGCTAAAAAAGGATGGCTATTAGGGCCATCCTTTTTTATGCTGAAACATTTTCCATGCTAAAACAACCCTGGCAGTTGCAACTTTGAAATGCACTGGAGCCGGTAGGAATGACTGTGAGGTAAACCTAGTATTACTCCCTTAAAATGAGCAACAGACAGACATGAAGTTATGGACAAAATCCTGACTGATGCCACTGTTCTGCCCCGTTCATAATGAGCAGACCGCAGTTGTTTTTCAGCTGCAGAAAAAGAGGAAGACTCACCAGGGGACTGACGGGCTCGTGGAAAGGAGAGCTCAGTATGTTACTGAGGATCAGAAGAGTCAGTCGCTCACACCTCTGTGAAGAATGGACCACACAGAGGGGAACAGTCAGGGATCTCAAATGTTGAAAAAGAGAACACTTGAAAATACAAAGTACCTTTAGTCCTACAACTACTACTACTACTACTTTTGGCTGCTCCCGTTAGCATCTTCCTCTGTCACACCACCCACCTGCACGTCCTCCCTCACCACACCCATAAACCTCCTCTTTGGCCTTCCTCTTCTCCTCTTCCCTGGCAGCTCCATATTCAGCATCCTTCTCCCAGTATACCCAGCATCTCTCCTCCACACATGTCCACACCATCTCAATCTTGCCTCTCTTGCTTTGTCTCCAAACCGTCCAACCTGAGCTGTCCCTCTAATATACTGGTTCCTAATCCTGTCCTTCTTCATCACTCCCAATGAAAATCTTATCATCTTCACCTCTGCCACCTCCTGCTCCACCTCCTGTCTTTTCATCAGTGCCACTGTCTCCAAACCATACAACATAGCTGGTCTCACTACCATCTTGTAAACCTTCCCTTTAGCTCTTGTTGGCACCCTTCTGTCACAAATCACTCCTGACACTCTTCTCCACCCACTCCACCCTGCCTGCACTCTCTTCTTCACCTCTCTTCTGCACTCCCCGTTACTTTGGACAGTTGACCCCAAGTATTTAAGCTCATGTGCCTTCATCACCTCTACTCCTTGCATCCTCACCATTCCACTGTCCTCCCTCTCATTCATACATAGGTATTCTGTCTTGCTCCTACTGACTTTCATTCCTCCTCTCTCCAGTGCATACCTCCACCTCTCCCGGCTCTCCTCAACCTGCATCCTACTCTCACTACAGACCACAATGTCATCCGCAAACATCATCGTCCACGGAGACTCCTGCCTGATCTTGTCCGTCAACCTGTCCATCACCATTGCAAACAAGAAAGGGCTCAGAACCGATTCTTGATGTAATCCCACCTCCACCTTGAACCCATCTGTCATTCCAACCACACACCTCACCACTGTCCCACTGCCCTCATACATATCCTGCACCACTCCTGCATACTTCTCTACAACTCCCAACTTCCTCATCCAATACCACACCTCCTCTGTCGGCACCCTGTCGTATGCTTTCTCTAAATCCACAAAGACACAATGTCTGTGAATGTTCTCATTCATCCAGGTCATGGTGATCCAAAGGAATTGAATCCACAAAGACACAGTGTAACTCCTCCTGGCCTTCTCTATACTTCTCCATCAACCTTTAGTCCTACAGCTGGGCTTCGTAATTCCTAGGGGAGCTTTTATAAAAGTTCAGGAGACTCACTCTTTGGTCACATGGTAAGAGTCCATGAGCTGGTTTGTGTTCCCCGGACGTTCTCTGATTCTCATAGTCATACTCCATCTCAGGATGTGTGACGTCTCTACACATGGTGCACACCCAGTCACCCCTACACAGAACAACACAGTGTTATCAATAACAGGCTGAGAGGAGATCCCGACAAAGTTCAACACTTCAATACGTGTCACTGGTAGATGTGATGGATGATTCTCCTGATTTATACAAATGAGAGATGTTCTCATATCAGTGTTTAAGATGATGTGCCGGGCTGTCAGATCATCTATCAGACTCATGTTAGCAATATGGTTTGGCCCTATGACCTTATCCATTTAATTTCCCCCCATTTTTGATCTTTTTAAGTCGATTTTTTTGCCGTTTAACCCATTCCTACTGTAGGACAGTTTGCGTAATCAACTACAGTAATAAAAACAAAAGTAAAACTCCCAGTTTTTTGTTGTTGTTGTTTTTACTTTGTTGTTCTCTGGGATACTGATAACTTCAACCTTCTGTTCTCTACTCCATACAACAAACTCACATGCATTTACTGACGTGCATGCTGTGATGCACACACTCATGTACACAAACATGCAGAAGCATGACAGGGTTTCTGCAAGAGACAGTGACTGATCTAAGGAACATTTTATTTTAAATTCTTTTTTAAGTTTGTAAATCCCCCCCCCCCATTTCCCCAAATCTCCAAATTCTGCACTCTTCCATGTTTATATCGAAAATCTATTTCTTTTCTCTTTTTTTTGCCCATCTTTCTCCCAGTTGCACCCGGCCAATTACCCCACTCTTCCGAGCCATCTCGGGCACTGCTCCACCCACTCTGCCGATCCGGGGAGGGCTGCAGACTACCACATGCCTCATCCGATACATGTGGAGCTGCCAGCCACTTCTTTTCACCTGACAGTGAGGAGTTTCACCAGGGGGACATAGCGTGTGGGAGGATCACGCTATGTCCCCCAACAGGTGCCCCGACCGACCACAGGAGGCGCTAGTGCAACGACCAAGACACATACCCAAATCCGGCTTCCCACCAGCAGACACGGCCAAGTGTGTCTGTAGGGACACCTGACCAAGCCGGAGGTAACACGGGGATTCAAACTGTAAAATCCATGTTTATGTCTTCCGTGAGTCCATCAGTGTTTACTGCATTGTGGACATCATAGTGTCCTAGAATTTAGTAGCTCTTGATAGCCACAGTGCCTCTTGGAGCAGTGGCACACCAACTTCCTCGTTCCCAGTTGGCTATTCTTAAGGTATCTTTATAGTATTAGGTTCAAGAGATGGAGTTGACAAATTCAATAGGAAGTGAGAGGGAGCTGACTCCAAAATAGTATTACTGCTCATAGTAAGCACAGCTGAATCTATTCTACAAAGCTCTGTTAGTGTCTGGGAAGGTTTACATCACATTTACATTTATTCATTTAACAGACACTTTATACAAGAGAGTCAGCAGTTGACAGATCAAATTGAATGTTACCAACCGGTATCACAGAGCACTACATAGTAACGCTATCATAGCCAAAAGTACATGTCAGGTCGAGTGCATTTAGTGTAGGTGTGCCTTAGAGCATCAACAATCAGAGAATATGGGAATCAAAGTACAAAGCAGATTTATACTGCCACAAGTCCAAAAAACAGGCAAACTAAGCTGTCATGTGCAAGTAGACAAAGAGCTCAGTGGTAATGGTTTTTAAGTACGGGTACTTAATAACAGTAACAGTCAGCGCCAATACAATTGTATAGCTAAACGTAACCCAAGGCCACTTAATTACAATTAAGGTAAGCCTTGAAGAGGAAAGTTTTTAGACTGTTCTTGTAGGACTTTAGTGAGTCAGTAGCTCTGATGGAGACCAGAAGATTGGTCCACTATTACGGGGCCAGGTGAGAGAAAGGTCTCCACCAAGATCTAATAACTTTGGTAAAGGGCACAGATAGTGGCTTACCAGAGGTAGAATGAAGATGTCAAGCAAGGATGTACATGGTGATATGGGATTGCAGTTAAGTTGTACATGTTAATCCTCTAAAGTGGAGTGAGGTGGAGCAGGCAGTAAAGCGGGCAAGAACATCATCAGCCCCAGGGCCAAATGGGGTTCCGTATCAACTCTACAAGTATGCTCCTGATATTCTTTGCTCCCTGTGGAGGCTAAGGAGAGTGGCTTGAGAGAAGGGAATCATATACAAAGCGTGGTGCAGATCAGGAGGAGTCCTGATTTTGAAAAACAAGGAATCCACGCATATCAGCCAATTCCACCCCATCAGTCTCCCCAATGTAGAGGATAAGATTTACTTCAGCATTATAGCTCAGGGGATGACCAGCTATCTGGAGAGAAACAATCAGTGTTGCAATCAGTGTTGCATGCAACAGTCCAAAAAGTGGGAATCCCAGAGTTCGCTGGATGCCTTGAACACCAAAATATGATTTGGCACCAAATCCAGACTGTTAAGAGAGTGAAGAGTGTTCTACATGTTATTTTCCTTGACCTTGCCAACGTGTTCAGATCTGCCCCTCACAGTTTCCTCTGGACATCCTTTGACTTCAGGATACCAGAGACCATTACAAACCTTGTTAAGGCCTATTTCCATGATATGCAGCTCTGATTCACCATGCCAGACTTTACCACCATATGGAGATTGGCATAATGGCAGGGTGTACCATCTCCCCATTGGCTTTCATATTGGTCATGGAAGTCATCATAAAGGCCTCCAAGTGGGTGGCCGATGGCGAGTGGCTGAAATCTGGAGTCTGTCTTCCATCCATCAGGGCCTATATGGATGACATGACAACCATGACAATAACAGCACCTTGCACCAGGTGCCTTCTAGGGAAGCTTCAAGAGAACATTACTGGGACCAGAATGAAATTCAAGCCATCCAAATCAAGAAGCATATCTATAATCAAAGGCAAACGGACAGAACGGTTCTCCATTGATGAAGAACCTATTTCAATTGTGTTAGAGAAACCCATCAGAAGTCTGGGAAGATGGTACGACTCAAACCTGAAGGACACCGATCAGGCAGACAAGCAAAGAAGGGAAGAAATCATTAAAGATCTGGAGAACATCGACTGATTTATGCTGCTTGGCAAGCTGAAAATCCGGTGCCTGCAGTTTGGTTTATTACCTCGCCTTATGTGGCCACTAACCATGTATGACATCACCCTCAAAAGAGTCAAGAAGATGGAAAGGACGATCAACTTGTATGTGAGAAAATGGTAATGTGTTCCTCGATGCCTGAGTAGCATAGGCCTGTATGGTCAGGGGCTACTCCAGCTGCCTCTCTCTAGCCACAGAGAGGAATTCAAATACACTTAAGTGAGACTAGAGATGACCCTGGCAGAATCAGGCGACACTGTGATCAGAGCTGCTGCCCAACCCTGGCAACAGGAAATAAATGAACGGCTAAAAATGCAGCACAGCAGGCAAACTCTGCTCTCCACCATGGCGACATCATCAGCTAAGCCCAACATGGAAAAGGTGGCTTGGGACTTGGCAGAAAACAACCTTGCTGGAACGAGGCATCCTAACTAGAGCACCAGAAGTTGGCCATGGCTGAAATCTGACAACAGGAGAAATTGATTAGGTGTGCCAAGGCTGTGTTGCAAGCTAAACAGAGCCAGTGGATGAGATGGGAGAGTGTGAAAAAACATAAGCTCAGCTGGAAGGACATATGGGAGATGGAGTCAAGCAGGATAAAATTCCTCATTTCAGCAACCTATGATGTCCTTCCTACCCCTAAAAATCTCAACCAATGGTTGGGTGAAGATCCATCATGACCCCTGTGTTCAACACCAGCTACACTTAGACACTTCCTAACTGTATGTAAAGTTAGCCTCTCCCAAGGACAGTCCACCTGGAGACACAATCAAGTGTTCAAGTACCTGGCAGCAACTCTGAAAGGCAGGAGAACAACCATCAATGCCTTGCCTCCCTGAACAACCAGCCCAGTTTTGCCAATTGCCTTTGTTTGGGAAGGGGAACAAAGACAAAGGAAGATTCCACTAAGGTCCAGGTTTGGACAGCTGGAGGCAGCCCGGGACTGGCAGATGCTGGTGGACGTGAGCCATTTGCTTACAGTTCCATAAGAGATAGCCAACACTAACTTGACGCCTGATATCTGGTCCTGTGGTCCAATTCTCACCACATGGTGTACTTTGTGGAGCTCACAGTCTCTTGGGAATCTGCTGTGCAGGAAGCTTTCGAAGGAAAGTAACTACGATATACAGAGCTTGCAGCGGAGGCAGAACAGCGGGGCTGGAGAGCAAAGATCTGCCCTGTATAAGCTGGTGTCGAGGCTTCGTGGCAACATCAACTGTAAGGCTGATGAGGGACCTGGGGATCAGCGGACAAGCCCTACGCCAGGCCATCAAGGAAACATCAGAGGTTGCAGAGCAGAGTAGCCAGTGGCTCTGGCTGAAGAGGAAAGACCCCAGCTGGTCTCCCAAATAAACTGGCTAGGCAGATGCAGAGGGGGGTGGTTCTGGGACATAAGAACACACTGCTGAGCCTACTGGAGACATCTTGGGCCCAGGGAGTGAAACGTTAAGGAAAGTAGGAGCCCGCTTGACAACCCAAATGACGTGTCTGCCCAGCCTTTCTCAACATTGGAGTAGCGTAGGTCAGTGCTTAAGCCTTCCATCACCACCAGGAGCACAGGAGTTTAACAGCAGGCACTTTGGATTTTAACATCAGGTCCTGTGTATTCAAAAACATGGGACTGCAGGTGAGGCAACAGGTAGCCGGTGTAAGGACACAAAGAGAGGGTTAACATGCACAACAAGGTAGTTTCAAAACAAAGTGTGCAGCATCATTTCAGACTCTCTGCAGCAGTTGGGTTACAAGGGATGGGAGACCAGCCAGAAGTGCATTGCAGTAGTCTAATTGTCAGAGAACAACAGCCGGGTGGCATGCTCTGATAGGTACAATCTGATTTTGCAGCTGATGTGTGGAGGAGTGCTTCATTTATTACAAGAAGATCAGTTTCAGGATCAGAGTCAGAATTAGGGTTAGCCCAAGGCCATTCTGGAAAAGTCTCAGCCACAGAACAGCCACTTCAACAGCAACTTTGAAGGATTTACTCAAAACACTTTTTGATGGTGCTTTCATCTAAGACAACCCCTTCTACTTTCATTAATCAGCTCTTAATCTGCTGTTGATCAATTTTTGCTTCTGTCTGTTCTAATTCAATCAATGCCATTTTGAATCATGTCCTTTTATTGTATCATTGCATTATACCTCCTTCACTTTATTTTATTAAGCTTTAATATTTTAATATTACCTATTTATTTATTAATTTATTGGCAATTTTCATTGTTCTTCTATCATTGCCTTCCTCTCCACTTTCCACTTTCACTTAATGCAAAGAGCATTGCACTGCATTTGAATAAAATGTCCTATATGAATAAAGATTAATTTATTGCACCCATTAAATGTTAATCTGAGAATATCTCTCACTGTAGAAATCAGTACATGCAGTGATAGACAGTATGAAAATCTTACACTGGGAAGCTAAGTAGAGGGGGTATATGGCAAGACAGGTGGAAGACTTTGGGACAGCGGTCACAGCACAGCAGGTTCCCTCCGATCAGACACACAGCACAATAGTCCTCACTCTCCATTTCATCACAGCCTTGGTCCGGCTGAGCCTCTGCAGGCCCCTTATATCCTCTCTGCAGGCCAGGGTTTGCAATCAGAAGAGGCCTCTGACCCGGACCAGCGAGGGCCTCCTCTTCCTGGTCAGAACGAAGTGGTTGCGGTTCATCAGTCATTGGATCAGGTTCAGATTCTAAATCTGGCTCTGATTCCACATCTGGGGGTGGATCAGAGAGAATATCAGAATCAGGTTCAGCCTGGAAACAAGAATCAGAGTCAGCCTGGACTTCTGACTCTTCGGCGTTGCCTGATTCTGAATCGGCATCCAGCTGTTCATTGAAGCCTGGTCCCTCCCCTGCATCCAATTCTGGGTCCACCTCATATTCGACACTAGGTTCGGATTCCCCTATAGTGTCAGCTTCTTCAGAGGGCTTCATCTGCCCTAGTGCCACCAGTTCCTCATTGGCCACTGATTCACACTCAGCCTCAGACAATGAATCCAGTTGTGTGTTAGATTCTAGCTGTGAATCTGATTCTAGTTGTTCGTCCAACCCCAGATCAGGTTCAGAGACAAGTTCTAGTTCAGAGACTGACCTGGGATCTGAGTCAGAGTCGAGATCCAGTGCAGAGTAAAGCAGAGGCACATATTTGGGGTCAGCTGACAGATCTTGTGATGAAAATTCTTGCCGACATTTTTGCTTGCTTTGGCTATGGAACTCACTGGTAGCTGGGGGCATGGTTGATTGACTCAGGTTTTGCCCCTCTGCATATGGGCGTGTTGTGAATGACAGTGTAGTCCTCACAGTCCCAGAGCCGCCAGCAATCCCCTTCAGATATGACCCAGAACACAACAGAACAAAAAGTGCAACACATTACAGTTTAGTAAATTGTGAGTAAAACTGTCACCAATCTGATTGCTGTATTGTTTTCAACAATTACAAATTACTGCTGGTCAAAGATCACTGTAATTTTGGATCTTATCTGTTACCACCCCCCCCCCAACATGCATCAGATCACAGCCCTTCATTAAAGGTTGACTCTATAATGGCAAGAAACAGCAGCCTGTACACACACGAGCCTGACTTGAACACACTACATATTTGTTTTGCTCTGACGTCTTGGGGTGTGTGTGTCTGTCTGGTGTTGAGTTGGAACAGGGTTGGGTTCTGAGAGTGTGGGAGGACATTTTTCACAATGGCAGACAGAGAGGGAAGCTTCCTCGCCTGGAAGGAATAGACGCTCCTGAAGGCTCTTGCCGCTGTATGAATAGTTGATATGCTTTCCAGAAATGAAAATGTTCAAATCCGAAGCGAACTCAGGTGACGCTGTCTCTGCAGTTAAGATCTGGGGAAACTGCTGCTTTCTAAATGAGGAGAGATGTACTGGGGGAGGGGGGGGCGTCGTCGTAATGATGTAGCGCCACCCGGTGGTTCCACCCAACAAACAAAACATGTTTCTGAAATCATAAAATACATTAGAGGCTGCTGGTTCACACCATTACAAATTCTACTTTATAAGAAGGGATCAGACCTACATCTGTCCTCCTTTCTCCCCAAGCTCCCTGGTGTGGGAAAGCGCAGCTCCTCTCCAGTCCAGTGGCAGGTAAAGGGTCACTCTGCCGTCGTCCATGAGGAGGAAGTCGGGACACCAGGATTTTGAGCCGCTCCAAGCAAACCACCGGAACTCTGAGACTTCCTGAATCCCTGTGACCCTCCGTCTCGCTTAACAAAGGAGGGAATGGACGACGATGAGTTTTACTTAAGTTGTGACGACTTCTCTGTTAGGAAGAACTGAATCTTATCTAGCGATTTTCAGGAGCAGGACCACACCTCAACCACACCACTTCCAGCATTCCTATGAATACCCACCTAACCCTCTCCTCCCATTCTGCTCTTGTATTGTGCCTCCCCCACCCACCCACCCTATTTCTCTGTCTCTTCCTCTTTCCTCTCCTTTGTAGGGTCCCGAAGGGGTCCGTCGTTGCCCAGATGTTATGGCAGCTTACCCACAACACAGTCAGCAAGCGGAAGAACTACAAGAACGACGCACATCAATAATTTTCTTTAATAATTCATTTAAACACATCTTGGTGATGGTGTGGTCCCTGCTACTGAAATGTACACTGAAAGTAAAGGTACCTGTCATCTTGGGTCTTTCTCGATATGTTGTATTTCTCCTTGGCCTTGTACTCAGCCTTTTTGTTTGCACAGCCATAAGCATTATCTAATATGGAGAGAAATGATAAATCATATATTTATGCTTCTGACAACCTGCTTTTTTTCTTTTTATTAATTTGAGGACACAAGCAGCAATAGCGCGGTTAAAATGTCTGCATTACCTGGCTCTTTCTTGTAGTGTAGCAGTGGGGAGAGAGACAGTGTGGACTGGCCTCTGCTCGAGGGTGTGGATGGGGAGGACTGGCCTCTGGTCAGGGGTGCGGATGGGGAGGACTGGCCTCTGGTCAGGGGTGTAGATGGGGAGGACTGGCCTCTGGTTGGGGGTGTGGATGGGGAGGTTATCCAGGCAGCACTGTGGACCACTCCATCTGAAGCCCTCCTTTGCCTTGGATCCACGGTGCCACACTGAGAATGAAGCATGCATAATGTAACACACATGCAAACATGTGACCAAACACAGTTTAAGGTGTTAATCAAAGAGACAACGAGAGAACAAATGATTAACAGACTGGTAAACTTAGAAAAAGTACCAAAAGTTGTAATCACATATTTTCTATAAAAACAAATGGCCTGCTGTTGTTGCCAAACCCGGTCTGCATTTGGTCTTTATCAACGTTCATTCATTCATTATCCAAGCCGCTTATCCCAACTAGGGTCATGGGGATGTTGGAGCCTATCCCAGCAGTCACTGGGCGGCAGGTGGAGAGACACCCTGGACAGGCTGCCAGGCCATCACAGGGCCGACACATTCATACCTAGGGACAAATTAGTACGGCCGAGTCACCTGAATTACATGTCTCTGGACTGTGGGAGGAAACCGGAGCCCCCGGAGAAAACCCACACAGAGGACGACCCAGGGCAACCCCCAAGGTTGGACTACCCTGGGGCTCGAACCCAGGCCCTTCTTACTGTGAGGTGACCACACTAACCAATGCGCAACGGTGCCGATGTTGATCAATGTTACCCTCAGTAAATGTGCTGCTTTCATAAAAGAATACTGGGCCTCAGGACATGGTTCATGATATAAAGGATAGAACTGGGCCTCAGGACATGCTTCGTGACATAAAGGATAGATATGGGCCTCAGGACATGGTTCATGATATAAAGGATAGATCTGGGCCTCAGGACATGGTTCACGATATAAAGGATAGAACTGGACCTCAGGACATGGTTCATGGTATAAAGGATAGATCTGGACCTCAGGACAATGTTCATGATATAAAGGATAGATCTGGACCTCAGGACATGGTTTGTGACATAAAGGATAGAGCTGGGCCTCAGGACATGGTTCGTGACATAAAGGATAGAGCTGGGCCCCAGGACACGGTTCATGGTATAAAGGATAGATCTGGGCCTCAGGACATGGTTCATGATATAAAGGATAGAGCTGGGCCTCAGGACATGGTTCATGATATAAAGGATAGATCTGGGCCTCAGGACATGGTTCATGGTATAAAGGATAGATGTGGGCCTCAGGACATGGTTCATGATATAAAGGATAGATCTGGGCCTCAGGACATGGTTCATTATATAAAAAAAAGATCTGGGCCTCTGGACATGATTCATGATATAAAGGATAGATCTGGGCCTCAGGACATGGTTCATGATATAAAGGATAGATCTGGACCTCAAGACATGGTTCATGATACAAAGGATAGAGCTGGGACTCAGGACATGGTTCATGATATAAAGGATAGAGCTGGGACTCAGGACATGGTTCATGATATAAAAAAAAGATCTGGGCCTCTGGACATGATTCATGATATAAAGGATAGATCTGGACCTCAGGACATGGCTCATGATATAAAGGATAGATCTGGGCCTCAAGACACAGTTCCTGATATAAAGGATAGAGCTGGGACTCAGGACATGGTTCATGATATAAAAAAAAGATCTGGGCCTCTGGACATGGTTCATGATATAAGGGATAGAGCTGGGCCTCAGGACATGGTTCATGATATAAAGGATAGATCTGGGCCTCAGGACATGGTTCATGATATAAAGGATAGATCTGGGCCTCAGGACATGGTTCGTGACATAAAGGATAGAGCTGGGCCTCAGGACATCGTTCGTGACATAAAGGATAGAGCTGGGCCTCAGGACACGGTTCGTGGTATAAAGGAATGATCTGGGCCTCAGGACATGGTTCATGATATAAAGGATAGATCTGGACCTCGGGACATGGTTCATGATATAAAGAATAGAGCTGGGCCTCAGGACATGGCTCATGATATAAAGGATCGATCTGGGCCTCAGGACATGGTTCATAATATAAAGGATAGATCTGGGCCCCAGGACATGGTTCGTGGTATAAAGGATAGATCTGGGCCTCAGGACATGGTTCATGATATAAAGGATAGAGCTGGGCCTCAAGACATGGTTCATGTTATAAAGGATAGATCTGGGCCTCAGGACATGGTTCGTGGTATAAAGGATAGATTTGGGCCTCAGGACATGGTTCATGATATAAAGGATAGATCTGGGCCTCAGGACATGGTTCATGATATAAAAAAAAGATCTGGGCCTCAGGACATGGTTCATGATATAAAGGATAGATCTGGACCTCAGGACATGGTTCATGATATAAAGGATAGATCTGGGCCTCAGGACATGTTTCATGATATAAAGAACAGATCTAGACCTCAGGACATGGCTCATGATATAAGGGATAGATCTGGGCCTCAGGACATGGTTCATGATATAAAAAAAAGATCTGGGCCTCGGGACATGGTTCATGATATAAAGAACAGATTTGGGCCTCAGGACATGGTTCATGATATAAAGGATAGATCTGGGCCGCAGGACATGGTTTGTGACATAAAGGATAGATCTGGGCCTCAGGACATGGTTCATGATATAAAGGATAGATCTGGGCCTCAGGATATGGATCATCATATAAAGGATAGATCTGGGCCTCAGGACATGGTTCGTGGTATAAAGGATAGATATGGACCTCAGGACATGGTTCGTGGTATAAATGATAGATCTGGACCTCAGGACATAGTTCGTGGTATAAAGGATAGATCTGGGCCTCAGGACATTGTTCGTGATATAAAGGATAGATCTGGGCCTCAGGACATAGTTCGTGGTATAAAGGATAGATTTGGGCCTGAGTACATGGTTCATGATATAAAAAAATGATCTGGGCCTCTGGACATGGTTCATGATATAAAGGATAGATCTGGACCTCAGGACATGGTTTATGATATCAAGGATAAATCTGGGCCTCAGGATATGGATCATCATATAAAGGATAGATCTGGGCCTCAGGACATAGTTAGTGGTAAAAAGGATAGATTTGGGCCTGAGGACATGGTTCATGATATAAAAAAATGATCTGGGCCTCTGGACATGGTTCATGATATAAAGGATAGATCTGGACCTCAGGACATGGTTTATGATATAAAGGATAGATCCGGGCCTCAGGATATGGATCATCATATAAAGGATAGATCTGGGCCTCAGGACATGGTTCGTGGTATAAAGGATAGATGTGGGCCTCAGGACATGGTTCATGATATAAAGGATAGATTTGGGCCTGAGTACATGGTTCATGATATAAAAAAATGATCTGGGCCTCTGGACATGGTTCATGATATAAAGGATAGATCTGGACCTCAGGACATGGTTTATGATATCAAGGATAAATCTGGGCCTCAGGATATGGATCATCATATAAAGGATAGATCTGGGCCTCAGGACATAGTTAGTGGTAAAAAGGATAGATTTGGGCCTGAGGACATGGTTCATGATATAAAAAAATGATCTGGGCCTCTGGACATGGTTCATGATATAAAGGATAGATCTGGACCTCAGGACATGGTTTATGATATAAAGGATAGATCCGGGCCTCAGGATATGGATCATCATATAAAGGATAGATCTGGGCCTCAGGACATGGTTCGTGGTATAAAGGATAGATGTGGGCCTCAGGACATGGTTCATGATATAAAGGATAGATCTGGGCCTCAGGACATGGTTCATGATATAAAAAAAAGATCTGGGCCTCAGGACATGGTTCATGATATAAAGGATAGATCTGGGCCTCAGGACATGTTTCATGATATAAAGAACAGATCTAGACCTCAGGACATGGCTAATGATATAAGGGATAGATCTGGGCCTCGGGACATGGTTCGTGACATAAAGAACAGATTTGGGCCTCAGGACATGGTTCATGATATAAAGGATAGATCTGGGCCGCAGGACATGGTTCGTGACATAAAGGATAGATCTGGGCCTCAGGACATGGTTCATGATATAAAGGATAGATCTGGGCCTCAGGATATGGATCATCATATAAAGGATAGATCTGGGCCTCAGGACATGGTTCGTGGTATAAAGGATAGATCTGGACCTCAGGACATGGTTCGTGGTATAAATGATAGATCTGGACCTCAGGACATAGTTCGTGGCATAAAGGATAGATCTGGGCCTCAGGACATTGTTCGTGATATAAAGGATAGATCTGGGCCTCAGGACATAGTTCGTGGTATAAAGGATAGATTTGGGCCTGAGGACATGGTTCATGATATAAAAAAATGATCTGGGCCTCTGGACATGGTTCATGATATAAAGGATAGATCTGGACCTCAGGACATGGTTTATGATATAAAGGATATATCTGGGCCTCAGGATATGGATCATCATATAAAGGATAGATCTGGGCCTCAGGACATAGTTCGTGGTATAAAGGATAGATTTGGGCCTGAGGACATGGTTCATGATATAAAAAAATGATCTGGGCCTCTGGACATGGTTCATGATATAAAGGATAGATCTAGAACTCAGGACATGGTTTATGATATAAAGGATAGATCTGGGCCTCAGGATATGGATCATCATATAAAGGATAGATCTGGGCCTCAGGACATGGTTCGTGGTATAAAGGATAGATCTGGACCTCAGGACATGGTTCGTGGTATAAATGATAGATCTGGACCTCAGGATATAGTTCGTGGTATAAAGGATAGATCTGGGCCTCAGGACATGGTTCGTGATATAAAGGATAGAGCTGGGCCTCAGGACATGGTTCGTGGTATAAAGGATAGATCTGGGCCTCAGGACATGATTCCTGATATAAAGGATAGATCTGGGCCTCAGGATATGGTTCATGATATAAAGGATAGATCTGGGCCTCAGGACATGATTCCTGATATAAAGGATAGATCTGGGCCTCAGGACATGGTTCATGATATAAAGGATAGATCTGGGCCTCAGGACATGGTTCGTGATATAAACGATAGATCTGGGCCTCAGGACATGGTTCATGATATAAAGGATAGATCTGGACCTCGGGACATGGATCATGATATAAAGAATAGAGCTGGGCCTCAGGACATGGTTCATGATATAAAGGATCGATCTGGGCCTCAGGACATGGTTCATAATATAAAGGATAGATCTGGGCCCCAGGACATGGTTCGTGGTATAAAGGATAGATCTGGGCCTCAGGACATGGTTCATGATATAAAGGATAGAGCTGGGCCTCAGGACATGGTTCATGATATAAAGGATAGAGCTGGGCCTCAGGACATGGTTCGTGGTATAAAGGATAGATGTGGGCCTCAGGACATGGTTCATGATATAAAGGATAGATCTGGGCCTCAGGATATGGTTCATGATATAAAAAAAAGATCTGGGCCTCAGGACATGGTTCATTATATAAAGGATAGATCTGGGCCTCAGGACATGGTTCGTGGTATAAGGACAGATGTGGGCCTCAGGACATGGTTCATGATATAAAGGATAGAGCTGGGCCTCAGGACATGGTTCGTGGTATAAAGGATAGATCTGGGCCTCAGGACATGATTCATGGTATAAAGGATAGATCTGGGCCTCAGGACATGGTTCGTGACATAAATGATAGATCTGGGCCTCAGGACATGGTTCATGATATGAAAAAATGATCTGGGCCTCTGGACATGGTTAATGATATAAAGGACAGATCTGGGCCTCAGGATATGGTTCGTGGTATAAAGGATAGATCTGGACCTCGGGACATGGTTTATGAAATAAAGGATAGATCTGGGCCTCAGGATATGGATCATCATATAAAGGATAGATCTGGGCCTCAGGACATGGTTCGTGGTATAAAGGATAGATCTGGACCTCAGGACATGGTTCGTGTTATAAATGATAGATCTGGACCTCAGGACATAGTTCGTGGTATAAAGAATAGATCTGGGCCTCAGGACATTGTTCGTGATATAAAGGATAGATCTGGGTCTCAGGACATGCTTCATGATATAAAGGATAGATCTGGGCCTCAGGACACGGTTCATGATATAAAGGATAGATCTGGGCCTCAGGACATGGTTCATTATATAAAGGATAGATCTGGGCCTCAGGACATGGTTCATGATATAAAGGATAGATCTGGGCCTCAGGACATGATTCATTATATAAAGGATAGATCTGGGCCTCAGGACACGGCTCATGATATAAAGGATAGATCTGGGCCTCAGGACATGTTTCGTGGTATAAAGGATAGATCTGGGCCTCAGGACACGGCTCATGATATAAAGGATAGATCTGGGCCTCAAGACATGGTTCGTGACATAAAGGATAGATCTGGGCCTCAGGACATGATTCGTGGTATAAGGACAGATATGGGCCTCAGGACACGGTAAATGATATAAAGGATAAATCTGGGCCTCAGGACACGGCTCATGATATAAAGGATAGATCTGGGCCTCAGGACATGATTCATTATATAAAGGATAGATCTGGGCCTCAGGACATGGTTCATGATATAAAGGATAGATCTGGGCCTCAAGACATGGTTCGTGACATAAAGGATAGATCTGGGCCTCAGGACATGGTTCGTGGTATAAGGACAGATGTGGGCCTCAGGACACGGTAAATGATATAAAGGATAGATCTGGGCCTCAGGACACGGTTCGTGATATAAAGGATAATCTGGGCCTCAGGACATGGTTCATTATATAAAGGATAGATCTGGGCCTCAGGACATGGTTCGTGACGTAAAGGATAGATCTGGGCCTCAGGACATGGTTCGTGGTATAAGGACAGATGTGGGCCTCAGGACACGGTAAATGATATAAAGGATAGATCTGGGCCTCAGGACATGGTTCATTATATAAAGGATAGATCTGGGCCTCAGGACATGGTTCATTATATAAAGGATAGATCTGGGCCTCAGGACATGGTTCATTATATAAAGGATAGATCTGGGCCTCAGGACATGGTTCGTGATGTAAAGGATAGATCTGGGCCTCAGGACATGGTTCGTGGTATAAGGACAGATCTGGGCCTCAGGACATGGTTCATGATATAAAAAAAAAGATCTGGGCCTCTGGACATGGTTCATGATATAAAGGATAGATCTGGGCCTCTGGACATTGTTCATGATATAAAGGATAGAGCTGGGCCCCGGACATGGTTCATGATATAAAGGATAGATCTGGGCCTCAGGACATGGTTCATGATATAAAGAACAGATCTAGACCGCAGGACATGGCTCATGATATAAAGGATAGATCTGGGCCTCAGGAAATGGTTCATGATATAAAGGATAGATCTGGGCCTCAGGACATGGTTCATGATATAAGGGATAGATCTGGGCCTCAGGACATGGTTCATGATATAAAGGATAGATCTGGGCCTGAGGACATGGTTCATGACGTAAAGGATAGATCTGGGCCTCAGGACATGGTTCGTGGTATAAGGACAGATGTGGGCCTCAGGACATGGTTCATGATATAAAGAACAGATCTAGACCTCAGGACATGGCTCATGATATAAAGGATAGATCTGGGCCTCAGGAAATGGTTCATGATATAAAGGATAGATCTGGGCCTCAGGACATGGTTCATGATATAAGGGATAGATCTGGGCCTCAGGACCTGGTTCATGATATAAAGGATAGATCTGGGCCTCAGGACATGGTTCATGATATAAGGGATAGATCTGGGCCTCAGGACATGGTTCATGATATAAAGGATAGATCTGGGCCTCAGGACATGGTTCATGATATAAAGAACAGATCTGGGCCTCAGGACATGGCTCATGATATAAAGGATAGATCTGGGCCTCAGGAAATGGTTCATGATATAAAGGATAGATCTGGGCCTCAGGACATGGTTCATGATATAAGGGATAGATCTGGGCCTCAGGACATGGTTCATGATATAAAGGATAGATCTGGGCCTCAGGACATGGTTCATGATATAAAGGATAGATCTGGGCCTCAGGACATGGTTCATTATATAAAGGATAGATCTGGGCCTCAGGACATGGTTCGTGATGTAACGGATAGATCTGGGCCTCAGGACATGGTTCGTGGTATAAGGACAGATCTGGGCCTCAGGACATGGTTCATGATATAAAAAAAAGATCTGGGCCTCTGGACATGGTTCATGATATAAAGGATAGATCTGGGCCTCTGGACATGGTTCATGATATAAAGGATAGAGCTGGGCCCCGGACATGGTTCATGATATAAAGGATAGATCTGGGCGTCAGGACATGGTTCATGATATAAAGAACAGATCTAGACCTCAGGACATGGCTCATGATATAAAGGATAGATCTGGGCCTCAGGAAATGGTTCATGATATAAAGGATAGATCTGGGCCTCAGGACATGGTTCATGATATAAGGGATAGATCTGGGCCTCAGGACATGGTTCATGATATAAAGGATAGATCTGGGCCTGAGGACATGGTTCATGACGTAAAGGATAGATCTGGGCCTCAGGACATGGTTCGTGGTATAAGGACAGATGTCGGCCTCAGGACATGGTTCATGATATAAAGAACAGATCTAGACCTCAGGACATGGCTCATGATATAAAGGATAGATCTGGGCCCCGGACATGGTTCATGATATAAGGGATAGATCTGGGCCTCAGGACATGGTTCATGATATAAAGGATAGATCTGGGCCTCAGGACATGTTTCATGATATAAAGAACAGATCTGGGCCTCAGCACATGGTTCATGATATAAAGGATAGATCTCGACCTCAGGACATGGTTCATGATATAAAGGATAGATCTGGGCCTCAGGACATGGTTCATGATATAAAGGATAGATCTGGGCCTCAGGACATGGTTCTTGATATAAAGGATAGATCTGGGCCTCAGGACATGGTTCATGATATAAAGAACAGTTCTGGGCCTCAGGACATGGTTCATTACATAACGAATAGAGCTGGGCCTCAGGACATGGTTCATGATATAAAGAACAGATCTGGGCCTCAGGACATGGTTCATTATATAACGAATAGAGCTGGGCCTCAGGACATGGTTAATGATAAAGGACAGATCTGGGCCTCAGGACATGGTTCATGATATAAAGGATAAGGATGGTATTGTGGTTGTTGGGCTGGCGCTCCTGAGAAGCATTCAGACGGGTGGTGTTAACAGAGACTGTGGATAGCAGCATGTCAGCATCACCACGTCAATCACGTGTTTTACCGACGACTCCGGACTCCATTATATCTGACAGTGGATCTTCCAGTCCTCACCTTGCTGCGAGTACAGTTTTAATGCACGTGTTACCTTATCCATGGATCGTGTTTCCAGGCTGCGGGCACACCCCGAGAACCTTTCAGCGGAGAAGCTGGTGGAGGAGGCGGCTGCCAGTTCTGCTGGGATGCTCTGGGAGCGGCTCCTCCTCCTCCCACACGCCGAGCCAGAGCCCAGTCGGCTGCTCTGAGCATCAGCTCCAAGCTGGCGGGCTGTCACAGACATCTCCAGGGATGTGGATCTCTGTCAGGACAAACAAAGTACAGCGCTGAGGGGGCCCTCGAAAGCAGCAAGTGGCAATACACAATGGAGCGACAACTGACATGATAAAAAGATGCACCCATTTATACTGACGACACCCATTTATACTGACAACACCCATTTACACAGATGACACCCATTTATACTGACAACACCCATTTATACTGACGACACCCATTTGAACTGTGACACCCATTTATACTGACGACACCCATTTGAACTGTGACACCCATTTATACTGACGACACCCATTTGAACTGTGACACCCATTTATACTGACGACACCCATTTGAACTGTGACACCCATTTATACTGACGACACCCATTTACACTGATGACACCCATTTATACTGACAACACCCATTTGAACTGTGACACCCATTTATACTGACGACACCCATTTACACTGATGACACCCATTTATACTGACGACACCCATTTGAACTGTGACACCCATTTATACTGACGACACCCATTTACACTGATGACACCCATTTATACTGACAACACCCATTTGAACTGTGACACCCATTTATACTGACAACACCCCTTTGAACTGTGACACCCATTTATACTGACGACACCCATTTGAACTGTGACACCCATTTATACTGACGACACCCATTTGAACTGTGACACCCATTTATACTGATGACACCCATTTACACTGACGACACCCATTTGAACTGTGACACCCATTTATACTGACGACACTCATTTGAACTGTGACACCCATTTATACTGACAACACCCATTTGAACTGTGACACCCATTTATACTGACAACACCCATTTATACTGACGACACCCATTTGAACTGTGACACCCATTTATACTGACAACACCCCTTTGAACTGTGACACCCATTTATACTGACGACACCCATTTATACTGACAACACCCATTTATACTGATGACACCCATTTATACTGACAACACCCATTTGAACTGTGACACCCATTTATACTGACAACACCCATTTGAACTGTGACACCCATTTATACTGACGACACCCATTTATACTGACAACACCCATTTACACTGATGACACCCATTTATACTGACGACACCCATTTGAACTGTGACACCCATTTATACTGACGACACCCATTTGAACTGTGACACCCATTTATACTGACAACACCCATTTGAACTGTGACACCCATTTATACTGACGACACCCATTTATACTGACAACACCCATTTACACTGATGACACCCATTTATACTGACAACACCCATTTGAACTGTGACACCCATTTATACTGACGACACCCATTTATACTGACAACACCCATTTACACAGATGACACCCATTTATACTGACAACACCCATTTATACTGACAACATCCATTTGAACTGTGACACCCATTTATACTGACAACACCCATTTGAACTGTGACACCCATTTATACTGACAACACCCCTTTGAACTGTGACACCCATTTATACTGACGACACCCATTTGAACTGTGACACCCATTTATACTGACGACACCCATTTGAACTGTGACACCCATTTATACTGATGACACCCATTTACACTGACGACACCCATTTGAACTGTGACACCCATTTATACTGACGACACTCATTTGAACTGTGACACCCATTTATACTGACAACACCCATTTGAACTGTGAATCCCATTTATACTGACAACACCCATTTATACTGACGACACCCATTTGAACTGTGACACCCATTTATACTGACAACACCCCTTTGAACTGTGACACCCATTTATACTGACGACACCCATTTATACTGACAACACCCATTTATACTGATGACACCCATTTATACTGACAACACCCATTTGAACTGTGACACCCATTTATACTGACAACACCCATTTGAACTGTGACACCCATTTATACTGACGACACCCATTTATACTGACAACACCCATTTACACTGATGACACCCATTTATACTGACGACACCCATTTGAACTGTGACACCCATTTATACTGACGACACCCATTTGAACTGTGACACCCATTTATACTGACAACACCCATTTGAACTGTGACACCCATTTATACTGACGACACCCATTTATACTGACAACACCCATTTACACTGATGACACCCATTTATACTGACAACACCCATTTGAACTGTGACACCCATTTATACTGACGACACCCATTTATACTGACAACACCCATTTACACAGATGACACCCATTTATACTGACAACACCCATTTATACTGACAACATCCATTTGAACTGTGACACCCATTTATACTGACAACACCCATTTGAACTGTGACACCCATTTATACTGACGACACCCATTTATACTGACAACACCCATTTACACAGATGACACCCATTAATACTGACAACACCCATTTATACTGACGACACCCATTTGAACTGTGACACCCATTTATACTGACAACACCCATTTGAACTGTGACACCCATTTATACTGACGACACCCATTTATACTGACAACACCCATTTGAACTGTGACACCCATTTATACTGATGACACCCATTTACACTGATGACACCCATTTATACTGACAACACCCATTTGAACTGTGACACCCATTTATACTGACGACACCCATTTATACTGACAACACCCATTTACACTGATGACACCCATTTATACTAACAACACCCATTTGAACTGTGACACCCATTTATACTGACGACACCCATTTATACTGACAACACCCATTTACACTGATGACACCCATTTATACTGACAACACCTATTTGAACTGTGACACCCATTTATACTGACAACACCCATTTACACAGATGACACCCATTTATACTGACAACATCCATTTGAACTGTGACACCCATTTATACTGACAACACCCATTTGAACTGTGACACCCATTTATACTGACAACACCCATTTGAACTGTGACACCCATTTGAACTGTGACACCCATTTATACTGACGACACCCATTTGAACTGTGACACCCATTTATACTGACAACATCCATTTGAACTGTGACACCCATTTATACTGACAGCACCCATTTACACAGATGACACCCATTTATACTGACAACACCCATTTATACTGACAACATCCATTTGAACTGTGACACCCATTTATACTGACAACACCCATTTGAACTGTGACACCCATTTATACTGACAACAACCATTTGAACTGTGACACCCATTTATACTGACGACACCCATTTATACTGACAACACCCATTTACACAGATGACACCCATTTATACTGACAACACCCATTTATACTGACGACACCCATTTGAACTGTGACACCCATTTATACTGACAACACCCATTTGAACTGTGACACCCATTTATACTGACAACACCCCTTTGAACTGTGACACCCATTTATACTGACGACACCCATTTGAACTGTGACACCCATTTATACTGACGACACCCATTTGAACTGTGACACCTATTTATACTGACAACACCCATTTGAACTGTGACACCCATTTATACTGACGACACCCATTTGAACTGTGACACCCATTTATACTGACGACACTCATTTGAACTGTGACACCCATTTATACTGACAACACCCATTTGAACTGTGACACCCATTTATACTGACAACACCCATTTATACTGACGACACCCATTTGAACTGTGACACCCATTTATACTGACAACACCCCTTTGAACTGTGACACCCATTTATACTGACGACACCCATTTATACTGACAACACCCATTTATACTGATGACACCCATTTATACTGACAACACCCATTTGAACTGTGACACCCATTTATACTGACAACACCCATTTGAACTGTGACACCCATTTATACTGACGACACCCATTTATACTGACAACACCCATTTACACTGATGACACCCATTTATACTGACGACACCCATTTGAACTGTGACACCCATTTATACTGACGACACCCATTTGAACTGTGACACCCATTTATACTGACAACACCCATTTGAACTGTGACACCCATTTATACTGACGACACCCATTTATACTGACAACACCCATTTACACTGATGACACCCATTTATACTGACAACACCCATTTGAACTGTGACACCCATTTATACTGACGACACCCATTTATACTGACAACACCCATTTACACAGATGACACCCATTTATACTGACAACACCCATTTATACTGACAACATCCATTTGAACTGTGACACCCATTTATACTGACAACACCCATTTGAACTGTGACACCCATTTATACTGACGACACCCATTTATACTGACAACACCCATTTACACAGATGACACCCATTAATACTGACAACACCCATTTATACTGACGACACCCATTTGAACTGTGACACCCATTTATACTGACAACACCCATTTGAACTGTGACACCCATTTATACTGACGACACCCATTTATACTGACAACACCCATTTGAACTGTGACACCCATTTATACTGATGACACCCATTTACACTGATGACACCCATTTATACTGACAACACCCATTTGAACTGTGACACCCATTTATACTGACGACACCCATTTATACTGACAACACCCATTTACACTGATGACACCCATTTATACTAACAACACCCATTTGAACTGTGACACCCATTTATACTGACGACACCCATTTATACTGACAACACCCATTTACACTGATGACACCCATTTATACTGACAACACCTATTTGAACTGTGACACCCATTTATACTGACAACACCCATTTACACAGATGACACCCATTTATACTGACAACATCCATTTGAACTGTGACACCCATTTATACTGACAACACCCATTTGAACTGTGACACCCATTTATACTGACAACACCCATTTGAACTGTGACACCCATTTGAACTGTGACACCCATTTATACTGACGACACCCATTTGAACTGTGACACCCATTTATACTGACAACATCCATTTGAACTGTGACACCCATTTATACTGACAGCACCCATTTACACAGATGACACCCATTTATACTGACAACACCCATTTATACTGACAACATCCATTTGAACTGTGACACCCATTTATACTGACAACACCCATTTGAACTGTGACACCCATTTATACTGACAACAACCATTTGAACTGTGACACCCATTTATACTGACGACACCCATTTATACTGACAACACCCATTTACACAGATGACACCCATTTATACTGACAACACCCATTTATACTGACGACACCCATTTGAACTGTGACACCCATTTATACTGACAACACCCATTTGAACTGTGACACCCATTTATACTGACGACACCCATTTATACTGACAACACCCATTTGAACTGTGACACCCATTTATACTGATGACACCCATTTACACTGATGACACCCATTTATACTGACAACACCCATTTGAACTGTGACACCCATTTATACTGACGACACCCATTTATACTGACGACACCCATTTACACTGATGACACCCATTTATACTAACAACACCCATTTGAACTGTGACACCCATTTATACTGACGACACCCATTTATACTGACAACACCCATTTACACTGATGACACCCATTTATACTGACAACACCCATTTGAACTGTGACACCCATTTATACTGACAACACCCATTTACACAGATGACACCCATTTGTACTGACAACACCCATTTATACTGACAACATCCATTTGAACTGTGACACCCATTTATACTGACAACACCCGTTTGAACTGTGACACCCATTTATACTGACAACACCCATTTGAACTGTGACACCCATTTATACTGACAACATCCATTTGAACTGTGACACCCATTTATACTGACAACACCCATTTATACTGACAACACCCATTTGAACTGTGACACCCATTTATACTGACGACACCCATTTGAACTGTGACACCCATTTATACTGATAACATCCATTTGAACTGTGACACCCATTTATACTGACAGCACCCATTTACACAGATGACACCCATTTATACTGACAACACCCATTTATACTGACAACATCCATTTGAACTGTGACACCCATTTATACTGACAACACCCATTTGAACTGTGACACCCATTTATACTGACAACACCCATTTGAACTGTGACACCCATTTATACTGACGACACCCATTTATACTGACAACACCCATTTGAACTGTGACACCCATTTATACTGACAACACGCATTTGAACTGTGACACCCATTTATACTGACAACACCTATTTATACTGACAACACCCGTTTATGCTGACGACACCCATTTATATTGACGACACCTATTTATACCTACGACACCCGTTTATACTGACGACACCCATTTATACTGACAACACCTATTTATATTGACGACACCTATTTATACTGACGACACCTGTTTATATTGACGACACCTATTTATACTGACGACACCTATTTACCCTGACAACACCCATTTGAACTGTGACACCCATTTATACTGACGACACCCGTTTATACTGACGACACCCATTTATACTGACAACACCTATTTATATTGACGACACCTATTTATACTGACGACACCTGTTTATATTGACGACACCTATTTATACTGACGACACCTATTTACCCTGACAACACCCATTTATACTGACGACAGAGAGAAAACAGTGCAATCTGTGTGATAGAAATGACCTCAAACCTCTCTCTCTCTGTCTGTCTATCTCTCTGTCTCTCCCTCTCTTTTGCCCTCTCTCTCTCTTTTTCTCTTCGAACTA